>NC_041393.1:755812409-755824703 GCF_002162155.2 Triticum dicoccoides | reverse complement strand
GCGGCGACGGCGTCGGAAACCGGCGGTGGCGGACTCGCGTGGCGGCGGCTGGCGGCGGCGCGGCGCGCGGATCAAGGGGCGGTGGCGGCTAGGGTTTCGGGCTGGGGTGGCGGCGGCTCGGGCCCTCGCAGTTTTAAAGGCCGGCCGGGCCAGGAGTCCTAGTCGGACACGGCCCGGTTAGGTCGGTATTTTTCTAAAAAAAAGATCGCACAGAAAAACAAATAAAAGAAATACTAAAGGGACTCCAAAAATACCGAAATAAATTTTCCCCGTCCTCTAAAAATAAGCCGGACAAGATGAACATTTATTTGGGGCCTAAATGCAATTTTGAAAAACGCGCATTTTTCCTAATTCAAATAAAATAGCGACAAAATTCCGAAATAAAATCTTATTTGATTTTAATATTAAATCCTCAATATTTCTTTATTTTGGGAAAGTCATTTTATTCCCTCTCTCTTATTTTTATAATTGAAATATTTGAAGATAAAATAATTAAAATCAAATGATCCTATTTTCAAAATTTGAGAAAACTCAAATATGGAAATAACGAAATCCCCAACTCTCTCCGTGGGTCCTTGAGTTGCGTAGAATTTCTAGGATCAAGCCAAAATGCAATAAAATATGATATGCAATGATGATCTAATGTATAACATTCCAAATTGAAAATTTGGGATGTTACACTTTTTCGTGGGAAGTTAATTTTGCGTGGTTAGAGCAACTCCAACACCGTCGATCCAAATTATGATTTATCCGTTTTTTATCCATTTGAGCCCGCTACCTGCTTAGTGTCCGTCCTATTTATCATTTGGGTCGGCAGTGCACCAAACGCGCCGACCCATATTTACCGGCGTGGCCGGCTAGCCGCCGTTTTTCAACAAATATGCATACATTTTACATAGTTTCACAAGTAAACATGTAAATAGCATAGTCTCGCAACCAAATAAAGCATAGTTTCCCAACCAAATAAATTTGGCATAATTTTACAAGCTGAACAAAAATTAAATTGCCTCAAATACATGTGAAAAAAAGATACATCTATTGTTGCTAACATGAGCCCACATGTACTCAACCAAATCATTTTGTAGCTGCATGTGAGTTTCACAATCACGCATTTCATGATGAAATTGAGTGAACTGTGTAAACGTTGTCGCTCCTCCATGCTCAGACACAACATTCTCACCCTGAAACTAAAACCCTTGATCGTAGATACGTTCCGGATGCTCATCCTAAACGATCGTATTGTGCATGATCACACAAGAAGTCATCACCTCCCACAACTTCTTGGTGCTCCAAGTCCTAGCAGGATACTGAACGATGCCCCAACGAGATTGCAGAACTCCAAAGGCACGCTCGATGTCCTTCCTAGCACTCTCTTGCTCTTGGGAGAATCTTTTCCCCTTCTCTCTGACAGGGTTGGGGATTGTCTTCACAGTAGTGGTCCACTGAGGATAGATACCGTCACCTAGGTAGTATCCTTTGTCGTAGTTGTGGTCGTTCATGGTAACATTCACTGGCGGGCTGTTGCCTTCGGCAAGCCTTGTAAACACCAACGAGCGTTGAAGCACGTTGATATCATTGTGCGATCTGGCCATGCCGAAGAAGAGTGCCAGATCTAGAGATCTTGTGAGGCCACGGCCTCAAGTATGAAAGTGCAAGGCCTGACACGGCCCTTATACTGCCCTTGCCAAGTAGAAGGACGGTTCTTCCACTCCCAGTGCATGCAGTCTATACTGCCAAGTATCCCTAGGAAACCCCTCCTGGCATTCATTGCCAACAAGCAGGTTGTATCTTGAGAAGTCGGCTCTCTCAACTACTCTGGGACAAACACAACAATCACAGCCTTCAGAACTTGTACATAGAGTTTAGGCATGTAGACTCGGTCATACAGGCGTGCTCATCAATGAGATCATCGGGTACTCTGTATGCAAGCATGCGGATGGCTGCAGTGCATTTCTGATAGGATGAGAAGCCAATATTTCCAAGGCCTCCTCTTTGCACTCGAAATAATTATCGTATCCGACCGCCCCCTCTCTAATACGGTTGTAAAGATGCCTACCCATACGGGAACACCACCGGAATTTCTAATGTTTGAACGGCGGGTTGGTTCTGTCAAAGTAGTCCTTCCGAAGTATGAAACAGACGCTCTCTCGGTTGCGATTCAACGCCGGAAGGTGCTGTCGGTGTCAAAACCGGCGGATCTCGGGTAGGGGGTCCCGATCTGTGCGTCAAGGCTGATGGTAATAGGAAGCAAGGACACAGATGTTTACCCAGGTTCGGGCCCTCTCGATGGAGGTAAAACCCTACTTCCTGCTTGATTAATAGTGATGATATGGGTAGTACAAGAGTAGATCTACCACGAGATCATAGAGGCTAAACCCTAAGAGCTAGCCTATGATGGTATGAATGTGATTGTGATCGGCCTTCTAAGGACCAGCCTCTCCGGTTTATATAGACACCAGAGAGGGCTAGGGTTTACACGGAGTCGGTTACAAGGAAGGAAATATAATATCCGGATCACCAAGCTTGCCTCCCACGCAAAGGAGAGTCCCATCCGGACACGGGCCGAAGTCTTGAGTCTTGTATCTTCACGCTTCAATAGTCCGGACATTGTACACAGTCCGGCTGTCTGGATACCCCCTAATCTAGGACTCCCTCAGTAGCCCCTGAACCAGGCTTCAATGACGATGAGCCCGGCGCGCAGTATTGTCTTCGGCATTGCAAGGCGGGTTCCTCCTCCGAATACTCCAAAGTGATCATTGGACGCTTAGACCATGTCCGGATATGCGAGATAATCTTCATATGCCACCATAGAGAGAATGATATTTTACAAATGCAATCCGCTGACAGCTTTTTCTGATGATGTGACATGTTATTACGGTCGGATCATTATTCGCTCCATTTCCCCACAACCAGCTAGAGCTCATATTGCGAGGCGGTTTCTTTGACACGTCTTGTCAAAGCAGAGATCGTGTCCCCTTATCACGGGATTCTCATCAATACGGGTATGGGTAATCTCACCACGCCATTAATCGTGGCGCTTGGGAAACAAGCGATTCCCAACGGGCAAGTGGGGAGACGCACCGCTCTCGGCTCCTCTATAAAGGGACAGGATTTCCCCATTTTCACCCACGCCTTCTTCCTCCTTTGCCCACTCTTGCCCCCCTCAAGCTCCAGCGCCCAAGCCCAAATCTCCTCCGCGCAGCTAAACATGTCCGGAGTAGGAGGCAAGTGGGTGGCTTCCACCGTCAAGGAGAAGCACATCGCAAATCTTCGGGCGGCCGGATACTTGGCCGTGGATATAGCGCACCGTCTACTAGATGCCAGGCAGGTCATTCCAACCCCAGGACCCCACGAAAGGGTCGTATTCATCGTCCACTTCGTCCGTGGACTGGGGTTTCCACTCCACCCCTTCGTCCGTGGGCTCATGCTCTACTACGGGCTAGATTTCCATGATCTAGCCCCGAACTTCGTCCTCAACATCTCGGCGTTCATCGTCTTATGCGAGGCCTTCCTCCCCATCCGGCCTCACTTTGGCCTATGGCTGCAAACCTTCTGCATGAAGCCGAAGGTTGTAAGCGGTTAACAAGCGGAGTGCGGAGGGGACATGGTGGGCAGGATGCCCAACGTCACATGGCTCGACGGCTCCTTTGCGGAGACCGTAAAAGGATGGCAGTCGGGGTGGTTCTACATCACCGAGCCGCGCGGTGCCAACTGGGCAGCGGCCCCCGAGTTCTGATCCGAAGCCCCCATGCGGCTCACCTCCTGGGAGAAGAAGGGCCTGTCCTGGGGCGATTCCACGGAGCTGGCCGGACTCCAGACATGCATCAAAAGCATGAAGGACAAGAACATCAAGCTTTTCAATGTGATCCAGGTAATGCTCGTTTGCCGGATCCTATCCTGCCAGAGGCGGGCGGTCAATCTGTGGGAGTTCGTCCCAACCGAACATCGGACGCTCCAGAAGCTCTACGACATGACGCACAAAGGCGCATGGAAGGTGCTATTCAAGGCCTCCGAAGCACCTCCTTCAACATCCGAGGACCGCGGGCTTCACGCCGTGCGGGCTCCTAGGCCGGTGAGTTCTTAGACTAACTCCGGACCCAGTTCTCCCCGATATATTCATGGGAGTGCCTTAAGTAGTTGTGTATATTTGCTTCAGGACTATGTGGAGACAGCGGAGCAGGTCTGCTATCCGGCTCCACTGCCAGAAGGCCCAGCGGATGCTCTCCTGACGGAGATGCTGGTCCCGGCACCGTACAAGGTGCCGGAGAAGAAGTCCGCGAAGAAGGCCCCGGGGATCCGAAAGGGTCTCCGGCGTAAGGTCGTGACAGAAGCCTCGTCCGAAGATGATGAGGCGGACTCCTCCCACGAAGGGGAGGAGGAAGAAGAAGGAGACGCCCCATCCGGAGAGGATGAGGGACCCGGGGGAGCGGACCGGGGGGCCGGAAAAGGTCCTCGGTGCAGGGCCATCATTCCCCTGTCGTCCGATGACGATGAGTCGGATTCCTCCCGCGGAGGCGGGGGGAATCAGAAAGAGATCCTACCTCCCCCCACTGGGGGAGAAGAAGAGAAAAGCCGCCCCAGGAGGGGAGGCCGGGGCGTCCAAGAAGGGGAAGGGGCCCCTTGCGGACTACTCCTCCACGACCGCTCTCAGCAAGGAGGGGTGGCTGCCCAGGGGGAAGCCCCTAGCGAGATCGTAAGTTTCTGCATTCTATCATGACTTCACTTCACAGTTTTTGTATTTATAATGCCGAACATATGTGCAGTCCGGCCAGGGATCACCCGAGGTATCCTCCTCCGGGTCCCTGAGAAATTCGGAGATGAATTCGCTTCTGATAGCCACTACTCCTCAACCCGCGGACGACACGGAGGTGCTGTCCCAAAGGCTCCCAGAGCGGGGGGAGGTGACTCTAGAGACGCCCCAAGGCGGGGTCCCAGACGTCGGACACGCGGGGTTCAAGATCCCCGTTGATCGTGTCGATGAGAGCCATGGCCAGCCAAGCTCTCAGCCGAACACAATTCCGGAACCTTTGATGGTTCCGGACTCAGGCGGACGACCCCTCGCTAGGGAGGGCGAGCCGTCTGTGTCGCGGACTTCTGTTGCGCATGAGGTGTCGGACGGTCTGCTGGAAGCGCTTGGCGGCGCTTCCCTGGATGAGGGGCACCGTACTCTTATGAGTACGATGATTCAGAAGGTTTCGTCCACCAAAAGCGGACTAACCGAAGCTTGCACCAGCCTCCTAACAGGCTTCAAGGTAAGTAATAAATATGTGCAAAATTACCACCCGATAGGTAGTAGCCCCTGATACTTTGTTTGGCGTTCGGAAAGAAAAGCCGAGCAGAGGGTCAATTATAATCCGCAGGAGTCTAATCATAAGTATTATTGTGAATAAGCAGGCTGTGCTGCTTGCCGCTGCTGCCCGTACTGCCGAGGTTGCCGATCTGAAGCGGGACCTGAAGCAGGCGCAGGGAGAGCTCGACCTCACGAAGAGGAAACTCGAAGAGAACAGGGGTAAGTAATTCCCGCTCTTATGCATTTAAGGATAGGCAAAATCCGTGGGTCTAACATCTAAGTGTCGTGACCGTGTAATAGGGGACACTCCCGAAGTGGCGTCCCTGAAGAATGCGTTGTCCGAGGCTGAAGACAAGGCGGCCTCGGAGTGTAAGGAGCGCGAGAAGCAAAGTACTAGGGTGGGTGAGGTACAGCAAGAGCTCCAGGACCTCGGCAAGAAATGCGAGTCCGTGGAGCATGATCTGAAGGCGAAAGAGGCCGATCTTGCGAAGGCCCTTGTGAATTTGAAGGACGCCAGGGCCGAAGCCGAGAAAGCACAGCAGGAGATCCAGGAGGCCAAGAAGATAGCAGCGGGTAAAAAGTTCTTTATGCAAAGCAAACATGTGGAGGAGGCGTTTCTTTTACTTACTCGAATTCGGAGCTCTCCAGGGGCGTTCGCAGATCTGCCATGCAGCGTATCAGACGCTGCGGAGTTCTACGTGCCCAGGAGGGGAACTCAAAGGAGAAGCTATTCTGGTCCCAGTATGCTGGGGCCGAACACCCGATGCCTCTGAGTGACCAACTGAAGCAGTTGGTTGAATTCCACAGGGCGGCCGAACTGGCTATGAAAGGTTTCATAGTCCGGATGTGGCCTGGTGAGCTCATGCCCCGTAGCTACTTTGGCCTGATCAAGCGGATGGTGGATGCTTGCCCACGGCTTGAAGTGATCAAGCGACCTGTGTGCATCGAGGGTGCCCGTCGGGCCCTTGCCCGCGTCAAGGTGCATTGGGGCAAGCTGGATGCGGAGAAGTTGGTCAAGGGCGAGCCACCGGAGGGCAAGGCGCATCGCCATCCCGAGTTGTACTATGATGGTGTTGTGAAGGGTGCTTGTCTCGTCGCTGATCAATGTACCAAGGACACCATTTTTGAATGAATTCACTTCTGTCATATTTGTATTTTAAGGACGAAGTTACTTATGCTATGTAGCGCTTTTGTTATTTAAAATATTACCTTCTATGCGGCTGTTTATAAAATTCTGAAAGTAGGCCAGTCGTCGGCTTCCTCCCTCGCGTAACTAGTACTGGGGTGTTCGTGGAAAACCCGGACACTCTTTATCCAAATGTTTGGTCCTTTAAGGAGGTTTCCGGCGCAGCGAACAAGTCAATCGGACTATGCGGCTTGATAACTTTCACTTAGCCATAGAAGTCTACAATTTTAAATTTCGGCGAAGCCCCTGGAATCCGGAAGACCGAATCGGGGCACTATACACGCCTAGATTGGACAAAGCCGATATATCGCCTAAAGCAGAAAATCTTTAAGGATGTTAAGACCTCTCGAACAGTGACCAACTCTCGCCACATCATGCCGGTCAGTTTTCGGCTTTCTCTACTGAGGTGCTCGTCCGAAAGAACTGGGACACAATCGCAGTAGTTCTCCCTGCGCTACCTTAGCTGATATAACGGAACGTAAGGCACCAAAACAAGGGAGCCGGGCTATCCCAACTGTAGAACCAAGACATGATTCGGAGCTGATGCATATAATGCTATAAGTTCGGGGTGCCGCACTGTTTAAAGTGTTCGGACTTTATTTTCCATACTTCAGGGCGCCATCAGAAGCCCCTGGCAAACTGGCCGTACCAAGGTGTACGGATGCAATACCAAATAAACATTTATAAGAGAAAAATACTCAAATAAGGATAATAAGCTGACACTATATATAATCTCCCATTGACGAAAAATACGTTTAAGTGTATGTTTACAATGGATGCATTAAGCAGAGATAAAAATAGGACTATTTGACACTACTAGGAAAAGGCCTACTAATGGCGCACTGGTTTTGCCTACTAATGGAGCATTACCAGTGCGCCATTAGTAGCATGCCACTAGTATTTTTTACTAATGACGCACCACTGGTGCGCCATTAGTATCTGGTATACTAATGGCGGACCAAGCAGTGCGCCATTAGTTTTTCCCACAGTGCGCCACTAGTGTATTCTATACTACTGGCGCATCACATGGTAGTGCGCCATTAGTAACAATTTTTTTAATTTTTTTTCTTAATCTCAGGTCACTATTTCACCTATGAGATATCCAACACATATATATACAACAAGCATCCATATAACAATCATAGCCAACACACAAGTTCCATCATATATACATACATAGCCAACACACAAGTTCCATCATATATACATACATAGTCAACACACAAGTTCCATCATATATACATACATAGCCAACACATAGTTCCATCGTTACATATTACAAAAGTTTCACATTGTTCATCCAACACAGTTATCCATCAATTCACAAAAGTTTCACATTGATACAAAATAAAAACACAAATGGAAAAGAAGCACTCCATCCATGCAAGCTTCCGTGAATTAAATCAAATCTACAAAATGATAAACAAGAAGTTAGAAGAAGAAAAAGAAGAAGACTAGAAGAATACTAGAAGAAGAAGAACACTAGAAGAAGAATAAGAAGAATTTTGGAAAAGAAGAAGAATAAGAAGAAGACTATAAGCTTATTATGTAAACTTGATCATTTTGTGCTAACATAAGTTATTTTGGAGCTAACCTATAGGAAACTAAGCATATAAGCTCTAAGTTAGTATATTAGAGCCAACTTAGGTAAAATTAAGCTAACCTATGTCATTTTGGAAAAGAAGAAGAATAAGAAAAGGACTATAAGCTTATTATGTAAACTTGATCATTTTGTGCTAACATAAGTTATTTTGGAGCTAACCTATAGGAAAATAAGCATATAAGCTCTAAGTTAGCATATTAGAGCCAACTTAGGTAAAAATGAAGCTAACCTATAGGAAACTAAGCATATTAGAGATAATATAGGTAACTAAGTATATATATATCATTTTGGATAACTAACCTATAGGAGATCTGACATACCTGACAAAGTTCAGTTCTCATGCATTGTTCTTCTCCTTCTCCTTCTCCTTCCTCTCCCTGATGCGCCTAGAGTGGCGAGGCGGTGGAGGCAGTGGAGGCAGTGGGATGTAGTCTTCTACCACAATTGGCGTGGTCATGTCGCCCAGCTGTGGGATCGCCGGCGCCACCACCGGTGCGTGGTCATTGTCAGGCACCACCACCATCACGAGGCCACCTTCAGGCACGACCATCGCTAGGTCATCCTCAGCCACCTCCATCTCTTGCCCATGGTCAGCCACCACCATCTCTTGCCCTTGGTCAGCCACCACCAGCGCTAGGTCATCCTCAGCCCGATGCCCATCGTCATCCTGCAGCTCCTCATCCTCACTCTGCTCCTCTTCTCCCGCACTCCAGTCCAGATCATCCTTCTTGTTGTCTATGCTGCTGCCAGAATCACTGCTGCTTTCGCTACAACCAGAATCGCTGCTGCTTTCGCTGCAGCCATAGTCGCTGCTGCTTTGGCTGTAGCCAATGTCGCTGCTGCTTTGGCTGTAGCCAATGTCGCTGCTGCTGCTCCCATTACCTGTCCAAAATGCAACAATGACTGTTAACAATCGATGTGAGACAAAGCCAAATGTAGAGGAATAAGAAGAGGCAGAACGTACCGGCATCATCATCGGTAGCATAGCGCATGCGACACATAGTCGTGTTGAACACCTTCACGATGAGCATGGTGGCGTCGTCGTCGTACCTGAAGAGAAGGAAGTACCCCAGCCGTAGTTCGTAGGCACGGTAGAACTTCTCCCACCCACGAGACAAGTACATGTGCCCTTCTTGATCACCAACTCCACATCCCACTGCTTGTGAAACCCGCTGCCGGCCTGTCGCGGCTTCACATTATTTGGCGGATCTTCACCTATCAGCATGTTCATAAAACTGTCAGGCAGCCTCTGCAGTTTGGGACAATGAGTGATGTAGCAAACAACAGATATCATAATGAGATGGGTGAAGGGGAGATCTCTCATTTTATATACCTACGTCATGGATGATACTGAAGTCTCAAGTATGATAGTGAAGAACTCGGAAGCATCCAACTCGTACTGCGGTGTCGCAGAGCGGCGGTGGCTGCTTCCCGCCATCTCTGATAAGCAGCATAAGAGACCAATTAGTACCCTTACAACAGATCATAAAACATGCATGATAACAGGCATTAGTCGCAAGTACCCCATATGTCCTATTTTTAGCAAAGTCATGCTAAAATTCACGGAAAATTTCAGCATTACCTTTGCTGAAAATAGGACATATGGAGTACCCGAATTTGCCGGAACGGAAGTTAATCGACATTCCGGCAAACTCAAGGGCCTCTCGGGGTACCTGCAAAATCATCACGACACAATGGTCATGGCATTGTTTTTACTATATGCACCATGGCAAATTTCTTTTCTTTTTGCAACATGGCAAATTTCTTTTGCACCGGGCCATGGCAAATATAGTCTATGCATCATGAAAATTATAGTGTATGGATCATGGCATTTTTTATTCTACATTTTTATTCTATGGATCATGCGAGGAAATTATAGTCTATGCATTTTTTTAATCTCTGGATCATGATCCAACAAAATAGCAAAATAGCAAAATAAGTTAATAAGCATAAAAGATAGTGGGACTGAATCATCTTTAGTCATTGCTTGAACTGAATCACTACCAATCATTGATCATTTATCTTCTATGTTCAACATAGAACAATTCAAGATGATGTTTAACACAAAGCAGAATTGAATAATTGTTAACCATTAGTTGAACTGAATCACTACTAGTCATTGATAATTTATTTTCTACTGTACATTCAACATAGAACAATTCAAGACGAAGTTTAGTACAGAGCAGACTGAGATATGTGAAATAAGTTCAGAATATACATTTTATAGGTAGATGACAGAAAACAGTGAAATCACACTAGTTTGCTTCTTACGCAGACATCTAGGCAAACCATTGGAGTACTGAAACAAAATAACAATAAAGATAGAAGCATATATGAATTTCATCACAACTAATTAACCATTTACATATTCTGATCTCGTTGTAGGATTATTCAAGAGATGATTCAGTACATAGTGATCGCCAGCTAATTTCCACTTTCGAACCATGGCAGCCAATTTCCTTAACACTATCGTTTCAACTTTCCACTGAATGTTGTACAAGTTTACTGGCTACTGCAGAGCCCTATAGCTCAAAGAGAGAGCCTTCATTTCTTTTTCGTGATGTCTCCTTGACAGTCCTACTCAAGAGCTGGTGCTACCTCAGTTGGATTACCTCCAAACACTCAGGTGACAACAATCTTTCGACCACCGTCGCGGAGGCTGTACGGAGGAGCAGCGTTTACTCTTGGCAAACTGCTGCCGATGGTGCCAAGACAAGCATGAATATAAAATTTTAGACTCGTCTCTGTAACATCTTATTTATTTTTTTGAAAACAAGGATAAAGCCCCGGTCTCTGTAACATACATGTACATCTATTCAATGCAAACTTACATAGGAGAGGTTGCTACATTTAATGTGGATCAGAAGTACCAAATATTTGACACGATTGCAAATCTGTATCTCTGGTGGTACCATTGATCATCATAATGTTAAAAAAATGTGACGAAGTTCAACAGAAAAACACGAGGATGGAAGCAGCAGTACTTCAGTAGATGACCACCCCTTACTATGAATGCATAAGATTAATGTCTAGTGGAAGCATTTCTTCCAATAGGGTATCACAAAGAGACCACAAACGAATTCCACCATCACATGTACACCAATACTCTAGTGCAAACTTGTAAGCAAGTAGCCCGGAGGAGTAGCATCGAACATCGTCACCAGACCCATAATGACCCACCAAACTTCGCGGCCAGCTATTGACGGTTACGATCTAGTAATAGCACAAATAAGCAAGTCTAAAAAATTTTCCATGGTTACTGCCGATTAGGATCAACTAATGGAAGAAGCAAGTCTGCAGAAACTCTCTTTTTTCCTCTGAAAACTATCTTGGGGTCACTCACAACCATCAGCAGAATGATGGTAAGGATCCTTGCCAAAATCCACAGGCACCTTCCCTTCTTAGCTTGTTTGAAGGGCCTGGGCGGGGCCAGGGCGCGGACAGGGGCCGAGGGGAACACGGCCACGGGGGGCAACAAAATCGAAGGGGGGGAGGGGAACCGGTGCAGCTCACCGAGAGGAAGACGATGGCGAGCTCGTGCGGGGTCGGGGTTGACAAGGTGACGCGGATCGACGGTGAGGCCGCGGTGGCCGGAGGTGGAAGAAGACCTCGATCCGCACGATGCAGAGTCGTCGAGCTCGAACGGCTGGCCGTAGGGGTCGTCGGAGCAGGCGCGGGGGAGCCGGAGCGGGTGTGGAGCGGGCGCGGGAGTCGTTGGAGCGGGCCGGGGGTCATCGGAGTGGGTGTGGCCGGCGGGGGAGGGAAGGGGGATCTGGCGAGGGAGAGGGAAGGAGGGATCGGACGAAGGGGTATCTAGCTATAGCAATGGCGCACCACCCCGTGGTGCGCCTTTAGTAACTTTTTTTTGACAGCAATGGCGCACCCCACTCTGGTGCGCCATTAGTAACATTTTTTTTCATTATTTCTTGTTGCATCTAATAATTTGTTTTTTTATCAAATTTGTTATTTTCATGAGGACTAGAACAGAAGATATCATCAAATATCATCTAATTTTTTTAAAAAAATATCATCAAATTTGTTTTTTTATTTTTAATTGAAAATATCATCAAATTTGTTATTTGAAGATATCATCAAATTTCTTATTTGAAAATATCATCAAATTTGTTATTTAAAAATATCTTCAAAAAGTGGGGGAGGGTGCGGGTGTCGGCGGCGGCGGTGGAGCGGGCCGGGGGAGGGTGCGGGGTGTCGGCG
>NC_041393.1:755795084-755811963 GCF_002162155.2 Triticum dicoccoides | reverse complement strand
TGCTCGGCGGCGAGGGGGATCTGGCGAGGGGGATAGCTATCGAGAGGGAGGGGGATCGAGATCGAGTGCCATTAGTAGTTTTGCAAAAAAAAAGAATAAAAAAAATATAGTAATGGCGCACTGTCTGCCTGGTGCGCCATTACTAGTTAGAACTAGTAATGGGGCACTTCTACCAGATGCGCCATTAGTATGTATGAAAAAATGGAAAAAAAATATTAATAAATGCGGCGCACCCAGTTTCTGGTGCGCCATTAGTGTCTTACACACTAATGGCACAGCACCAACTGGTGCGCCATTAGTATATAGTAGCGGCGCACTACTTACATGGTGCGCCATTAGTATCAATCCTATCTATAGCCCTTTTCCTAGTAGTGTGACATGTCCTATCCAGGGGCAAGCTGTGTACAAATAGATGAAGCAGGTATAATGATCGTAAATAGATTCCACCTGGGTATTTCCTTCTGCGCACAACGTCTGTTGCCTCCTTGGATGTCTCTTCCATATGAGTCCGGCAATTCAGCTCTTCTGAGGATGCTGCACTAACGCGGTGTCCTGAAATGTAAGAGGGAAAGCGTATGAAGGTATTTGGCGGTTACCCGTACTATCGTCTGAGTCGTTGATACGCCTCCGCCTATGCCCATGGTATCTTGAGTGCGTAATTGTGTACGCGTGGCACGAATGCTGCTTTGAAGGGGCTTGAGCGGAGGCTAGACTGCTAATCACGCTCTTGGCGTTCCTGATGATCCTGTTGCGGGGTATTCCGGACTCGCTTGACTATGCTCGAGGTTGTCACCGGATTGGTTTGTCGGAGTAGGCCGCATTGTACTTCTGCCGCGAGGGCTGCCGTATGCTCTTCTGTTCAAAGTGAGCGGTCCATATTTCCGTTGACAGTGATGACCCCGCGCGGTCCTGGCATCTTGAGCTTGAGGTATGCATAATGTGGTACCGCATTGAATCTAGCAAATGCGGTTCGTCCGAGCAGTGCATGGTAGCCACTGCGGAAAGGGACGATGTCGAAGATTAACTCTTCGCTCCAGAAGTTATCCGGGGATCCGAAGACCACTTCCAGTGTTATAGAGCCCATACAGCGGGCCTCTACCCCAAGAATTACACCTTTAAAGGTAGTTTTGGTGGGGCTTGATCCTTGAAGGGTCAATGCCCATCTTGCGCACTGTGTCCTGGTAAAGCAGGTTCAGGCTGCTGCCGCCGTCCATAAGGACTCGCGTGAGGTGGAATCCGTCAATGAATGGGTCCAAGACCAATGCGGCTGAGCCGCCATGGCGGATGCTGGTAGGATGATCTCTACGATCAAAGGTGATCGGACACGCTGACCATGGGTTGAATTTGGGGGTGACTGGCTCCATCGCATAGACGTCCCGTAGTGCTCGCTTCCGTTCCCGCTTGGGGATATGGGTGGCGTAGATCATGTTGACCCTGTGTTCGGATGCCGGGACTCTTCGTCATCGTCGTTGTGCAACCCCTTGTCCTTGTTTTCAGTGTTTATCTTACCGGCCTATTTGAACACCCAGCAGTCTCTATTAGTGTGGTTGGCTGGCTTGTCTGGGGTGCCATGGATTTGGCAGAGCGCTCCAGTATGCGGTCCAGGCTGGACGGTCCTTGATTATTTCTTTTGAACGGCTTTTTCCGCTGACCGGACTTAGATCCGCTGAATCCGGCGTTGACCGCCGTGTCTTCAGTGTCGTCGATGTTGCTCCGTATCTTATGCCTGTTACGTTGTGGCTTGCCGTTAGCGTCGCGGCTGTCTGAAGTGCCAGAATGTGGTGTGGTGCCGCTGCGGGCCAACCAGCTATCCTCACCCGCGCAAAAGCAGGTCATTAGGGTTGTGAGAGCAGCCATAGACTTGGGTTTTTCTTGTCCGAGGTGTCGAGCGAGCCACTCGTCACGAATATTATGCTTGAAAGCCGCCAGGGCTTCAGCGTCCGGACAGTCGACTATTTGGTTCTTTTTAGTAAGGAACCGAGTCCAGAATTTCCGGGCTGACTCTCCGGGCTGTTGAGTAATGTGGCTCAGGTCATCGGCGTCTGGTGGTCGCACATATGTGCCCTGGAAGTTATCAAGGAATGTATCTTCCAGGTTTTCCCAACTGCCAATGGAATTTGCTGGCAAGCTGTTTAACCAGTGTCGGGCTGGTCCTTTGAGCTTAAGGGGAAGATACTTGATGGCGTGTAGATCATCTCCGCGGGCCATGTGAATGCGGAGAAGGAAATCTTCGATCCATACTGCGGGGTCTGTTGTGCCATCGTACGATTCGATGTTTACGGGTTTGAACCCTTCTGGGAATTCATGATCCATTACTTCGTCAGTGAAGCACAGGGGGTGTGCGGCGCCTCTATGCCGGGCTATGTGGCTACGCAGGTTGGATTGGTTTGGGTTGCCGTGTTCAGCCCGGCCGGACTTGTTGATGATGTATCCGGCGTGATGGTCATCGTCGCGCGCTGGGGCGCGCCCCCGCGATCCGTAAATCGATCTTGGTTGTCCTGCTTTATTTTCCAGAATATCTTGCAGGTCTTGCCTGTTACCCTAAGCCGTAGTGTATCGGCGTGGGGGTGCGGACTGGTATCCGGGCTGATATCCCGTTTTATCCTGGCCACGGGGTGGCCGGTCAACCGTTTGGCGTTCGAGTCCGTATTCCTCGGCTGCCAGGACTTCAGTCCATCTATCTGTGAGCAGATCTTGATCAGCTTGGATTTGTTGCTGCTTCTTCTTCAGGCTCCTCGCAGTGGCTATAAGACTACGCTTGAAGCGCTCCTGCTCCATGGGATCCTCAGGCACGCCGAATTCGTCGTCGCCGAGGCTAATCTCGTCTTTGGAGGGGGGCATGTAGTTGTCCTCCTCCGAGTATACGTCTGTCGCCTGTTCATCTTCCGGGCTGACCTGCTCATCTTCCTGTTCGGCCTGCTCAAAGGCGGGTTGGTCAGGGTCATATTCTTCTTCGGCACCATCCGGATTATTTTCTTCTCCGGGGCCGGTATTGCTGTGGCAGGGCTTGGAGCGGCGCCGACGGCGCCCATGCTTTGTTTTTCTTTCCGAGGGGTTATCCTCCGTGGCCTCATTGCCATTTGTTTCCTTCGGAGTTTCTACCATATATATATCGTATGAGGGGGTGGCCGTCCACCGCCCGGTGAGCGGTGGCTCCTGTAACTCTCCTACATCGTCGTCCATATCGTCGATGTCTTCGGAGTCGAAGTCGAGCACGTTGGTTAGATCATCGATCGTGGCAATGAAGTGGGTGGTGGGTGGGCAACGAATTCCGTCGTTGTCCGCTTCCCACTCGAGCCGGACATAGTTCGGCCCGGAGTCTCCTGACAAGGAGAGAGACTTCAATAAGTCCAGCATGTCACCAAAGGGCGAGTGCTAAAAGATGTCCGCCGCGGTGAACTCCATCACCGGAGCCCAACCAGGATCGGCGGGCTCGGGGGCGCGCGGACTGGAACCTACATCCGGATATGAATCCGGGGATCCGGAGTCACAGGCTCCCTCGGAGGTGAGACCTGTGTTCGGCTCCATCCCCGACGAGAGTATGGTCTGCAGGGCGGGGTCCAGCCCTCTGTCCTTAGGCAACGTGATCTGCCTCGGATTCAGATCCGAGGCTTCTGCCGGGGTGATATCCCACGCAGCGTCTGACAGCAGGTCCAAGCCGTGCTCATCGTGACTGTTCGGCGCTTCTAGCGCTGGCCCGAATCCGTCGAAGATCAAGTCCCCGTGAATATCTGTCGTGTAGTTCAAGTTCCCGAACCTGACCTGGTGGCCGGGGGCATAGCTATCAATCTGCTCCAGGTGGCCAAGTGAATTGGCCCGCAGTGCGAAGCCGCCGAACACGAAGATCTGTCCGGGGAGGAAAGTCTCGCCCTCGATAGCGTTGTTGGTGATGATCGAAGGAGCCATCAAGCCTGACAGCGATGACATAGAGGAACTCTCAATGAAAGAACCAATGTCGGTGTCAAAACCGGCGGATCTCGGGTAGGGGGTCCCGATCTGTGCGTCAAGGCTGATGGTAACAGGAAGCAAGGGACACAGATGTTTACCCAGGTTCGGGCCCTCTTGATGGAGGTAAAACCCTACTTCCTGCTTGATTAATATTGATGATATGGGTAGTACAAGAGTAGATCTACCACGAGATCATAGAGGCTAAACCCTAAGAGCTAGCCTATGATGGTATGAATGTGATTGTGATTGGCCTTCTAAGGACCAGCCTCTCCGGTTTATATAGACACCGGAGAGGGCTAGGGTTTACACGGTGTCGGTTACAAGGAAGGAAATATAATATCTGGATCGCCAAGCTTGCCTCCCACGCAAAGGAGAGTCCCATCCGGACACGGGCCAAAGTCTTGAGTCTTGTATCTTCACGCTTCAATAGTCCGGACGTTGTACACAGTCCGGCTGTCCAAATACCCCCTAATCCAGGACTCCCTCAGGTGCCCTGGGATCAAGCCATGGAACAACCGCCACTGCCTATTAAGGTGGTCATGGACCAACACGGTAACCAAGATTTCATCCTCCTCATCGGACGAGGAATCTTAGGAGTCGGAAAGGAAATTGTGGAAGAAGAACTCGTCATCGGAGTCCATTTTGTACCTTGGCAAACTGTCGAACAGCTTGCGGGCATCGACGAAGAAGTTGGCCGGCGAAGAGACGCGTGCATCCCTTGGCCAGGTGGCTGGCCTGGCGGCGTCCGACGAGGACAGCAGGCGTTGTCGGACGAAGGAACTGACCAGGGCAGGGAGGCAGTTTCCTGCTGGCGGCGGTGTCGGGGGGTGGGGTGGGGAAGCTTCAGTGTCGTGGCGACGAGGCGGTGGTGCCGGCGATGTGGAAGGTGGAGGCATTGGGGGGAGGTGTGTCAGCACCGGCTGCAGAGGCACCGGATATGGGTGGCGACGGCGACGGGGCGGGGGCTGAGTGCGGGCGAGGGTTTGTTGTCGAGGCGTTGGAGAGGATGGCCAATGTGCCTCCAACTGGTGGGCAGGGGCCAAGTGCGAGCGATGGTTTTCTCATGTCCGCGCCAACGAAAATTAATCAAGCTCGAATTGGGCTGGCAATGGGTCCGCAGATGGATGAAAGGCGGACGCACGTCTGCTACTTCTTGAGCTTGTGTTGGTTTTTCCCTAGAAGAGGAAAGGGTTATGCAGCAAAGTAAATATAAGTATTTCCCTCTGTTTGAGAACCAAGGTATCAATCCAGTAGGAGGTACAAGCAAGTCTCCAATCTATGTACCTGCACAAACAATCAAACACTTGCACCCAACGTGATAAAGGGGTTGTCAATCCCTTCGCAGTCACTTGCAAGGATGAGACCTAATAGAGATGGATATAAAAGATTAGTAAAATGTAAAACAAAGTAAAAAATTAAAACTCGGTGAGGTATTTTTTGGTTTTTGGTTTTATAGATCCGAAAATATATGATGGAAAATAGACCCGGGGGTCATAGGTTCCACTAGAGGCTTCTCTCTTGAAGAAAGCATATGATGGGTAAAAAATTACTATTGAGCAATTTATAGAAAAGCAAATAATTATGAAGATATCTAAGGCAATGATCATGAATATAGGCATCATGTATGTGACAAGTAGACCGAAACGATTCTGCTTTCACTACTTTTACTCCACACATCGACCGCTATCCAGCATGCATCTAGAGTATTAAGTTCGTAAGAACGGAGTAACGATTTAAGCAAGATGACATGATGTAGAGGGATAAACTCAAACAATATGATATAAACCACATATTTTTATCCTCGATGGCAACAATACAATATGTGCCTCGCTTCCCCTTCTGTCACTGGGCGAGGACACCACAAGATTGAACCAAAAACCAAGCACCTCTCCCATTGCAAGAAAAACCCAATCTAGTTGGCCAAACCTAATCGATAATTCAATGAGAAATACAAAGATATCAAATCATGCATATAAGAATTCAGAGGAGACTCAAATAATATTCATAGATAATCTGATCATAAACTCACAATTCATCGGATGTCAACAAACACATCGCAAAAAGTATTACATTGCATAGATCTCCAAGAACATCGAGGAGAACTTTGTATTGAAGATCAAAGAGAGAGAAGAAGCCATCTAGCTACTTTCTATGGACCCGTAGGTCTATGGTAAACTACTCACACATCACCGATAGGGCAATAGGGTTGATGTAGGAGCCCTCCGTGATCGAATCCCCCTCCGGCAGATTGCCAGAAAAGGTCCCAAGATGGGATCTCATGAGGTCAGAGGCTTGCGGCGGCGGAAAAGTATTTTTGTGGATGCTTCTAGGGTTTATGGAATATTTGGATATTTATAGAACTCAGAGGAGGTGTAGGGGACTCCCGAGGGGCCCACAAGCCCATGGGTGCACCCCTACAGCTTGTCGTCGCCTCGTGGGTCTTCTGATTTCATCTCCATGTCTCGTAGGTGTCTTATGGTCCAAGAAAAATCATCACGAAAGTTTTATTCCGTTTGGACTCCGTTTGATATTCCTTTCTGAAAAAGGCAAAAATAAGGAAAAATAGCAACTAGCACTGGGCACTAGGTTAATAGGTTAGTCCCAAATAATGATATAAAATAGTATATTAATGCATATGAAACATCAAAAACAAATAATATAATAGCATGGAACAATCAAAAATTATAGATACGTTCGAGACGTATCAAGCATCCCCAAGCTTAATTCCTGCTCGTCCTTGAGTAGGTAAATGATAAAAACACAACTTTTGATGTGGAATGCTACCTAACATATTTATCAATGTAATCTTATTTATCATGTCATGAATGTTTAGATCCATCAGATTCAAAACAAAAGTTTAATATTGACATAAAAACAATAATACTTCAAGCATACTAATAAAGCAATCGTGTCTTCTCAAAATAACATGGCCAAAGAAAGTTATCCCTGCAAATTCATATGGTCTGGCTATGTTCCATCTTCATCAAACAAATATTTCATCATGCACAACCCCAATATTGGTCAAGCAATTGTTTCATACTTTAGTATTCTCAAACTTTTTCTACTTTCACGCAATACATGAGCGTGAGCCATGGACACAACACTATAGGTGGAATAGAATAAAGTGGCTGTGGAGAAGACGAAAAGGAGATAGTCTCACATCAACTAGGCAAATTAATAGGCTATGGAGATGCCCATCAATCGATATCGATGCAAGTGAGTAGGGATTGCCATGCAACGGATGCACTAGAGCTATAAGTGTATGAAATCTCAAAAAGAAACTAAAGTGGGTGTGCATCCAACTTGCTTGCTCACGAAGACCTACGGCACTTTGAGGAAGCCCATCATTGGAATATACAAGCCAATTTATATAACGAAAAATTCCCACTAGTATATGAAAGTGACGAAATAGGAGACTCTCTATCATGAAGATCATGGTGCTACTTTGAAGCACCAGTGTGGTAAAAGGATAGTAGCATTGTCCCTTCTCTCTTTTCTCTCATTTTTTGCTGGGCTTCTTTGGCGTCCTTTTTTTATTTGGGCTTCTCTAGCCTCTTTTATTTTCTTTAAAGTTCGGAGACTCATCCCAACTTGTGAGGGAATCATAGCTTCCATCATCCTTTCCTCACTTGGCATAATGCTCTAATAATGAAGATCATCACACTTTTATTTACTTACAACTCAAGAATTACAACTCGATACTAGGACAAGATATGACTCTATATGAATGCCTCATGCATATGAGAACAATATGACAATGATGGTGTGTGTCATAATAAATGGAACGTTGGAAGTTGCATGGCAATATATCTCGGAATGGCTATGGAAATGCCATAATAGGTAGGTATGATGGCTGTTTTGAGGAAGGGTGTATGGTGAGTTTAATGCACCGGTAAAAGTTGCACGGTACTAGAGAGGCTAGCAATGGTGAAAGAGTGAGAGTGCGTATAATCCATGGACTCAAAATTAGTCATAAAGAATTCACATACTTATTGCAAAATTCTATAAGCCATTGCAACAAAGTACTACACGCATACTCCTAGGGGAAGGGTTGGTAGGAGTTAACCATCGCACGATCCCGACCTCCACACAAAGGATGGCAATCAAAAAATAAATCATGCCCCGACTTCATCACATAATGGTTCACCTTACGTGCATGCTACGAGAATCACAAACTTTAAAAACAAGTATTCCTACTGATGTCTACTACACAACCTTCTTCTTGTAGATGTTGTTGGGCCTCCAAGTGTAGAGGTTTGTAGGACAGTAGCAAATTTCCCTCAAGTGGATGACCTAAGGTTTATCAATCTGTGGGAGGCGTAAGATGAATATGGTCTCTCTCAAACAACCCTGCAACCAAATAACAAAGAGTCTCTTGTGTCCCCAACACACCCAATACAATGGTAAATTGTATAGGTGCACTAGTTTGGCGTAGAGATGGTGATACAAGTGCAATATGGATGGTAGATATAGGTTTTTGTAATCTGAAAATATAAAAACAGCAAGGTAACTAATGATAAAAGTGAGCACAAACGGTATTGCAATGCTAGGAAACAAGGCATAGGGTTCATACTTTCACTAATGCAAGTTCTCTCAACAATAATAACATAATTAGATCATATAACTATCCCTCAACATGCAACAAAGAGTCACTCCAAAGCCACTAATAGCGGAGAACAAACGAAGAGATTATGGTAGGGTACAAAACCACCTCAAAGTTATCCTTTCTGCTCAATCTATTCAAGAGTCCATACTAGAATAACACCTTAAGACACATCAACCAAAACCCTAATGTCACATAGATACTCCATTGTCACCTCAAGTATCCGTGGGCATGATTATATGATATGCATCACACAATCTCAGATTCATCCATTCAACCAACACAAAATACTTCAAAGAGTGCCCAAAAGTTTCTACCGGAGAGTCAAGACGAAAACGTGTGCCAACCCCTATGCATAGGTTCATGGGCGGAACCTGCAAGTTGATCACCAAAACGTACCTCAAGTGGATCACGTGATATCCCATTGTCACCACAGATAAGCACGGCAAGACATACATCAAGTGTTCTCAAATCCTTAAAGACTCAATCCGATAAGATAACTTCAAAGGGAAAGCTCAATCCATTACAAGATAGTAGAGGGGGAGAAACATCATAAGATCCAACTATAATAGCAAAGCTCGCGATACATCAAGATCGTGCCATAGAGAGAACACGAGAGAGAGAGAGAGAGAGAGAGAGAGAGAGAGAGAGATCAAACACATAGCTACTGGTACATACCCTCAGCCCCGAGGGTGAACTACTCCCTCCTCGTCATGGAGAGCGCCGGGATGATGAAGATGGCCACCAGTGAGGAATCCCCCCCTCCGGCAGGGTGTCGGAACGGGCTCCCAAGAGGTTTTTGGTGGCTACAGAGGCTTGCGGCGGCGGAACTCCCGATCTATTGTTCACTTCCATGTTTTTAGGGTATATGGGAATATATAGGCGAAAGAAGTCGGTCGGGGGAGCCACGAGGGGCCCACGGGACAGGGGGGCGCACCCCCCACCCTCGTGGTCACCTCGAAGCTTCCTTGACTTCAACTCCAAGTCTCCTGGATCACGTTCGTTCCAAAAATCACGCTCCCGAAGGTTTCATTCCGTTTGGACTCCGTTTGATATTCCTTTTCTTCGAAACACTGAAATAGGCAAGAAAACAGCAATATGGGTTGGGCCTCCGGTTAATTGGTTAGTCCCAAAAATAATATAAAAGTGTATAATAAAGCCCATAAACATTCAAAACAGGTAATAAAATAGCATGAATGCTTCATAAATTATAGATACATTGGAGACGTATCACCTACAAATCCACAATTACTCACTAGCATGTCTCTAATATCACCATGTTTATATCTCAAAACAAATGCAAGGAATCAAACTTCTCTTATATTCAGTGCACTCTATATGAAAGTTTTTATTATATCCCTCTTGGATGCCCATCATATTCGGACTAAATTCATAACCTAAGCAAATTACCACACTGTTTAAGACTCTCAAAATAATACAAGTGAAGCATGAGAGTTCATCAATTTCTATAAAATAAAACCACCGCCGTGCTCTAAAAAGATACAAGTGAAGCACTAGAGCAAAAATTGCCCAACTCAAAAGATATAAGTGAAGCACATAGAGTATTATAACAAATTCATGATTAATGTGTGTCCCTATCAAAAGGTGTGTACAGCAAGGATGATTGTGACAAAATAAAAAAGAAATACTTATATCATACAAGACGCTCCAAGCAAAACATATATCATGTGGTGAATAAAAATATAGCCTCAAGTAAATTTACCGATGGATTGAAGACAAAAGAGGGGATGCCATCCGGGGCATCCCCAAGCTTAGATGCTTGGTTGTCCTTGAATATTACCTTGGAGTGCCTTGGGCGTCCCCAAGCTTAGGCTCTTGCCACTCCTTATTCCATTGTCCATCAAATCTTTACCCAAAACTTGAAAACTTCACAACACAAAACTCAACAGAAACTCATAAGATCCGTTAGTATAAGAAAAGCAAATCACCACTTTAGGTACTATTGTGAACTCATTCTAAATTTATATTGATGTTATATCTACTGTATTCCAACTTCTCCATGGTTCATACCCCCCGATACTACCCATAGATTCATCAAAATAAGTAAACAACAAATTAAAAACAAAATCTGTCTAAAACAGAACAGTATGTAGTAATCAGGAAACTTTGAATACTTCTGTAACTCCAAAAATTTTGAAAATGAGGAAAACCTTGGAAATTTGTATGTCAATCTTGTGTAAAAAATTTAGAACCAAATCACATTCCTATGAATTATCAAAATTATTTTACTGGACACAAAAGTTTCTGTTTTTCAGCAAAATCAAATCAACTATCTTCCAAATCATCCCAAAGGTCTTACTTGGCACAAACACTAATTTAAAACATGAAAACACCTCTAACCAGAGGCTAGAAGATATATTTATTCAAAAACACAAAAGAAAAATATTGGGTTGTCTCCCAAGAAGCGCTTTTCTTTAAAGCCTTTTAGCTAGGCATTGAGATTTCAATGATGCTCACATGAAAGACAAGAATTGAAGCACAAAGAGAGCATCATAAAACATGTGACAAACACATCTAAGTCTAACATACTTCCTATGAATAGGCATTTTATAAGCAAACAAATAATCAACACAAGCAAAAACTAGCATATGCAAGGAAGAAGAATAAAACATAGACAATCTCAACATGAAGAGAGGTAATTTAGTAACATGAAAATTTCTACAACCATATTTTCCTCTCTCATAATAATTGCATGTGGGATCATGTTCAAATTCAACAATATAGCTATCACATAACATATTCTCTGCACGAACCTCATGCATGCAAAGCTGACACTCTTCCAAAATAGTGGGATTATCATCAAATAAAGTCATGACCTCTCCAAGCCACTTTTACCAAAAAATTCATAAGATTGAACATTCTCCAAGTATGTGGGATTTTTATCTAGAGTTGACACTCTTCCAAACCCACTTTCAATATTATTACAAACACATTCATCATGAGGATTAAATAAATTTTCAAGATCATAAAAAGCATTATCACCCCAATCATGATCATTGCAATAAGTAGTGGACATAGCAATATTAGCATCCCCAAGCTTAGGGTTTTGCATATTATTAGCACAATTGACATTAATACAATTTATAGTAACATCATTGCAATCATGCCTTTCATTCAAGGGGCTATCAAATGTGGGTGCAATAGCAATAATTTCATGTTTAACAAAAGGAACTATAGCAAGTTCATCAAGCATAATTAATATTGGCATCATGGCCATAAGAATAGCAAGCATCATGTTCATCAAGGGATATTTCAATCAAATCAATGGAATCATAATTATCTATAGATTTATGCATATCATTATTTTCTTCCAAAGCAGCAGCCATTCTCTTAATAAATTCCTTAACATAGGCATTATGAGCATAGTTTTCATAGCAATATTTAAGTATGTCAAAAAAATTCGGATTTGTAGAGAGTAATATCATATTTTCCAATCAAACAAGCAACTTCATAAGCACCCTTAAAAGCAACAAATTCTTTAATTTGTTCGATATTATATTAACTATAAACACCTTTGGCATAAGAAGATAGGATTTCATTATCATTAAACTCACATAGCTAGGAAGGTGTTTTTTAGGGTTCTCCGAGCAACAAGCAAAATCATAAATTTCACATAGATTCAAAGCATAGCATAGCAAACAATTTATTTGATTCCATAAAAGTCCCCCCTTTCAAGAAAAATGGTGACGCACAAAATGAGCATGCTCATCTAATGATTTCCCCTCAACTAAACTAGTTGGGGTTTCAACACGCGCACATATGGATCAAAGATGATCCAAGTAGAAAACTTTAAGTGGATCCATATCAATAGATTTTTAGCAAGCAAATAGAAGGCACATGGAAACACAAGCAAATATAGCAAACAAGCAAAAACACATACGGAAAGACAAACAGGAAGAGGGCAAATAAAAAGGCAAATATTTTTGTGTTTTTCTGAAAATGTTTTAGAAGATGGGGAGAGGAAAACGAGAGGCAAATGGAAAAAAAATGTAGTTCAAGAGATGAGAGTTTATAATAGGTACTTGGTAGGCTTGAAGTAGAACGTCCCCGGCAACGGCGCCAGAAATTCTTCCTGCTACTTCTTGAGCTTGTGTTGGTTTTTCCCTAGAAGAGGAAAGGGTTATGCAGCAAAGTAAATATAAGTATTTCCCTCTGTTTGAGAACCAAGGTATCAATCCAGTAGGAGGTACAAGCAAGTCTCCAATCTATGTACCTGCACAAACAATCAAACACTTGCACCCAACGTGATAAAGGGGTTGTCAATCCCTTCGCAGTCACTTGCAAGGATGAGACCTAATAGAGATGGATATAAAAGATTAGTAAAATGTAAAACAAAGTAAAAAATTAAAACTCGGTGAGGTATTTTTTGGTTTTTGGTTTTATAGATCCGAAAATATATGATGGAAAATAGACCCGGGGGTCATAGGTTCCACTAGAGGCTTCTCTCTTGAAGAAAGCATATGATGGGTAAAAAATTACTATTGAGCAATTTATAGAAAAGCAAATAATTATGAAGATATCTAAGGCAATGATCATGAATATAGGCATCATGTCTGTGACAAGTAGACCGAAACGATTCTGCTTTCACTACTTTTACTCCACACATCGACCGCTATCCAGCATGCATCTAGAGTATTAAGTTCGTAAGAACGGAGTAACGATTTAAGCAAGATGACATGATGTAGAGGGATAAACTCAAACAATATGATATAAACCACATATTTTTATCCTCGATGGCAACAATACAATATGTGCCTCGCTTCCCCTTCTGTCACTGGGC
Organism: Triticum dicoccoides; assembly: GCF_002162155.2. Lineage (NCBI taxonomy): Eukaryota > Viridiplantae > Streptophyta > Magnoliopsida > Poales > Poaceae > Triticum > Triticum dicoccoides. The sequence continues at coordinate 755,798,611 of NC_041393.1, read as the reverse complement.
GAGGACACCACAAGATTGAACCAAAAACCAAGCACCTCTCCCATTGCAAGAAAAACCCAATCTAGTTGGCCAAACCTAATCGATAATTCAATGAGAAATACAAAGATATCAAATCATGCATATAAGAATTCAGAGGAGACTCAAATAATATTCATAGATAATCTGATCATAAACTCACAATTCATCGGATGTCAACAAACACATCGCAAAAAGTATTACATTGCATAGATCTCCAAGAACATCGAGGAGAACTTTGTATTGAAGATCAAAGAGAGAGAAGAAGCCATCTAGCTACTTGCTATGGACCCGTAGGTCTGTGGTACACTACTCACACATCATCGGTAGGGCAATAGGGTTGATGTAGAAGCCCTCCGTGATCGAATCCCCCTCCGGCAGATTGCCGGAAAAGGTCCCAAGATGGGATCTCACGAGGTCAGAGGCTTGCGGCGGCGGAAAAGTATTTTTGTGCACGCTTCTAGGGTTTATGGAATATTTGGATATTTATAGAACTCGGAGGCGGTGCAAGGGACTCCCGCGAGGCCCACAAGCCCACGGAGCGCGCCCCTACGGCTTGTCATCGCCTCATGGGTCTTCTGACTTCATCTCCAAGTCTCATAGGTGTCTTTTGGTCCAAGAAAAATCACCGCAAAAGTTTTATTCTGTTTGGACTCTGTTTGATATTCCTTTCTGAAAAAGCCAAAAACAAGAAAAAAAATAGCAATTGGCATTGGGCACTAGGTTAATAGGTTAGTCCCAAAAAAGGTATAGAATGGTATATTAATACATATAAAACATTCAAAACAGATAATATAATAGCATGGAACAATCTAAAATTATAGATACGTTGGAGACGTATCAAAGTCCGTTTGGGTCGGTGTGTTGGGCCGACTTTCCTGCCTGCCGCAACCCAAATAGACGCTTGTGGACGAAATGGGTCGGCGCGTTGGAGTTGCTCTTACGGCATCTCCAAGGGCAACCCAAATTTCCTCCTCCTTCACTTCGCGGGCAGAAGGACGAATCCGCACACATGGATACGGAAGGCCGTTATCCAACGCCACCCCGCATACATGTCAATTACTCTATGAAACAACCAAATGAAATTACTGCAAACACGTTCGGATTTCATACAAACCGGACCAAACCTATACATTTTGGACATATTTTAACTAAAAAGGTGAAACTATGTGCACGTATGGTCGCACGGAGCTCCACTCCCACGAATGGATACACGACACTAGTCTACGACCGGTCGCGGCAGATCCCTTTATCTTTTCCATGTCCGGCAGCCCGCTCATCGGACTGCCAGGAGCCCAGAAGTATATTATTCCCCTGTATCTTCTCTATGTTCTGGCTGCACCGCTCATCGGAGTGGCAAAGAGGGTGCTTCGGCCGGAGGGGAAGGGGGTGTACTCCGATTCCGTGAAGCCGATGTGATGGTCGACGATGGTCTGCACTGAAGAACTGGGCAAGTCACGGGTTGTGCAAGCCAGCGACGCGCCGGTGGTGTCCTTTCTGGGACCCAAGCGAAGGCGGTCTCCCATGTTCTACTTTCCCTCTATGTTGGCAACGATGCGGACGCGCTGGCCACTGACTTGTCGATCTCCGTGCAGTCGACTTCATTCTTTACCTGCAGAGCGCGGGTACGCGCGCATTGACGGTGGATGGCGCGATCGCAGGAACGGAAGCACATGGTATGACGCGGTGTTGTCCACGACAGCAATGATGCCCATGGCACCATGCTCCCCCTCGTGCTGGCCTAGAGAGGCGAGTTGTTAAAGCACACACCAGCTTGGGGTGGCAACTTGCTCTGTCGGGCTGGGCGAGGAAGGTGGAGGAGCGAGCTCCCTCGCTATATCCAACGGGCTCGGTGGGCCACCCAGCCGTCTTTTATGTAGGAAGACTGCTCTTCCTACTCGTCGGATGCCATCGAAAGGGTGGACCAAGTGATGGAAGGAGGAGATGAGGGTGGCGGAGTGTTGCAATTCTTGCCCAGCGTCTACCCTCCTATAAATAGCGGGCAGGCGGGAGGAGCTTTCCCGATGCTATGTTTAATGTCGGCCCACTCGTGAACGGACGTGTGGCTGGAGTAGGTTCCTCAACTTCCACGCGGGGTTTAATGGAGGCTTTTGAATGCAACGAGGAGGCTTGTTCAGTCACGCGTGCAGCGGGCGGTGCCCTTGACCAGCGCGCCGCTTCAATGGCGGAGGCAGTAAGAGGTCGCGTCTGTCCTGAACCATCGTCAATGTGCACCGATGCGCTCTACAGTGGGATGATCGCGGTCACCTGGCATCGGGTGGGAAAGCGCGCAAGCGAAGGAGAAGGAATTTGGGTGGTCCAGGGCGGTCTGAGTGGGTGTGGGTGCTATCGAGACGCCCGCAAAGCCCACGCATTTGTCTCTGGTTTACAGGAGAAAGTACATTTGAATGCGTCGCGGACCAATACAACCCGCATTGGATGGCTTTTGTGGTCCGGACAGTGCGGTTTTGATCTATATGGTTTGAGGGTCGACGTTGGAATACCCTTAGAGGAACTCCAACCGGCCAGGGGACCCACTTCGTCTGCCCATGTCCGTTTGGGTCGCCGAGGACCAAAACATCGGCCCAATGCGCGGACCCAAACCCAAAATGCGTCTGCTTCATGTCCACACCGACCCATTTCAGGCTCAAATTTGGGCCTGAAATGCATCGGCGTGGACACGAAGCGGACATGCCACGCGTCCACTTGATGTCCGCCAGGGTCCCACATGGCGGCCAGCCAATGACCGAACATGGTCATATTAATAGCGGTCACGGACACCGGCCCATGCGTCAGCTAGTGGAAGCGTCAGGAGGCCGTCCTTTTTTAATCCACGTGTGCGGGGGTGGGGGGGGCTCATCCACTTCAACTGTCGTCCACATCTCCCCCCATGTGCTTCCTCACCGACGACAACCAAACCCTAGCCATGGGGTTCTTCAGTGGCTCCGTCAAGAGCAAGGGGAAGTTCACCCCAGGCGCTTCCTCCTCCCGCGCTCTTCCTCCTCCTCTGTCGCCGCCTGCCCGCCCCGCGAGGTAGCAGCTACACATTCTGATGCACCAAGCGCGGTGGCATTGGGAGTTCAGGCAGCCGCTATCGTGCCCCAACATCACGCTGTCGCACCACTGGCATCTCGACCCGCAGTGGATCCCGGTGCGGGTAGTGCCGCATTCGCAGCAAGCACATGCCGAGGAGGTGCGCAAACGCCGGTCGCTGCTGACACCTGAGTAGCGATGGATGCCGGAGTACGCGGTAGAGTCTCCCCATTGAGAGGTCCAGTTTGTCCTCGAGCAAGAGGAGCAATGGCGGCTCGGCATGCAGCACCACCACACCAACCCCCGCCTCCCCCAGTCGTCAAGCGGGAGGAGTAGGAGGAGGGGGCTGCCTACCAGGCGGTGCTAGCGATGGCCTTGGAGACCTCCATCAAGGAGGAGTGGCAGAAGCGGAGAATGTGGACTACCAGGCGAGGCTGACAGAGGTCATCGCCCTCTCTGCGGCCGGCGACTGTGTTGTG
>NC_041393.1:755779997-755794913 GCF_002162155.2 Triticum dicoccoides | reverse complement strand
GACCGGTACGTCTGGATCGAGCAACTATGGGAGTGGGTTAGCACCCCTCCCCCTGCTTGGCTCGATGCCACGTCGGCGCAGGAAACCGCGTACCTTGAGCGTTGGAAGTAGCACGCTGCTACCTCTTGAGCTTGCGTTGGTTTTCCCTTGAAGAGGAAAGGGTGATGCAGCAAAGTAGCATATGTATTTCCCTCAGTTTTGAGAACCAAGGTATCAATCTAGTAGGAGACAACGCACAAGTCACCGAATACCTGCACAAACAATCAACAACTTGCACCCAACGCGATAAAGGGGTTGTCAATCCCTTCACGGTCACTTGCAAAAGTGAGATCTGATAAAGATAGATAAACAGTAAAATAAATATTTTTGGTATTTTTGGTTTATAGATCGGAAAGTAAAAGATTGCAAAATAGTAGATCGGAAACTAGCAAGATGTAAACTAGATTTAATAATATGGAAAAGAGACCCAGGGGCCATAGGTTTCACTAGTGGCTTCTCTCAAGATAGCAAATATTACGGTGGGTGAACAAATTACTGTCGAGCAATTGATAGAAAAGCGCATAGTTATGATGATATCTAAGGCAATGATCATGAACATAGGTATCAGGTCTGTGTCAAGTAGACCGACTCCTGCCTGCATCTACTACTATTACTCCACACATCGACCGCTATCCAGCATGCATCTAGAGTATTAAGTTCATAAAGAACGGAGTAACGCATTAAGTAAGATGACATGATGTAGAGGAATTAACTCAAGGAATATGATGAAAATCCCATCTTTTTATCCTCGATGTCAACAATAGAATACGTGCATTGCTGCCCCTATTGTCACTGGGAAATGACACCGCAAGATTGAACCCAAAGCTAAGCACTTCTCCCATTGCAAGAAAGATCAATCTAGTAGGCCAAATGAAACCGGTAATTTGAAGAGGACTTGCAAAGATATCAAATCATGCATATAAGATTTCAGAGAAGAACCAAATAATATTCATAGATAATCTGATCATAAATCCACAATTCATCGAATCTCGACAAACACACCGCAAAAAAAATTACATCAAATAGATCTCCAAGAACATCGAGGAGAACATGGTATTGAGAATCAAAGAGAGAGAAGAAGCCATCTAGCTAATAACTATGGACCCGAAGGTCTATGGTAAACTACTCACGCTTCATCGGAGAGGTAATGGTGTTGATGTAGAAGCCCTCCATGACCGAATCCCCCTCCGGCAGGACGCCGGAAAAAGTCCCTAGATGGGATCTCATGGGTACAGAAGGTTGCGGCAGTGGAAAAGTGATTTCGTGGCTCTCCAGGATGTTTTCAGGGTATAAGAGTATATATATAGGCGAAGGAACTAGGTCAGGGGAGCTACGAGGGGCCCATGAGGTAGGGGCGCCCTACCCCCTGGGCGTGCCCTCCTGCCTCGTGGCCACCTCGTTGTGTCTCCGACTTCATCTCCAAGTCTTCTGGTTTCCTTTCAGTCCAAGAAAGATCATCGCGAATGTTTCATTCCGTTTGGACTCCGTTTGGTATTCCTTTTCTGCGAAATTCTAAAATAGGAAAAAACAGAAACTGACATTGGACCCTCGGTTAATAGGTTAGTCCCAAAAATAATATAAATTAGCGTAATAATGCATATTAAACATCCAAAACAGATAATATAATAGCATGGAACAATAAAAAATTATAGATACGTTGGAGACGTATCACGCGCGCTGGCGGTGAGCGGCGCATGCAGAGGAAGCGCGAGGAGGAGGAGGAGGAGCGCGCCCGCTCGCCGCAATGCCGCTGCTGCAGCAGACACTGGAGGAGGCAGCCCTAGTGGCCTATCAAGCCGTGTTTGGCTGGGCTGGGTCGCCTCCCGTCTTCATCGACCTTACTGGCGGCAACGACGGCAGGGCCAAGGGCAAGGCGGACCACTAGGGCCATGTTCAGGTGGGTTTTGTTATATTTAATTATTGTTTAAGAGGACTTTTGTCGGCGTTGACTGGCCACTTATGTTTAATTATATTTTTCTAAATTTATTTCGTCACGCGGATCAAAAATGGGTATGCCGCTCGTTAGGCACACCTGCCGACTCAAATCGAAAAGCGGACGCCGATGTCCGTCCAGCCGATCCAAGTTGGAGTTGCTCTTAGGGCAACTCCAACGCGCGACCCTATCATGTCTGCCCGCGTCCGTTTGCGTCAAAATGGACAGATAACACGGCCCAACGCGCAGCCACATCCTCAAAAAAAATTCCATTTGGCGCCCGACCCGCCCCATTTCCGGCTCAAACATGCGTCCGATTTGCGTCCATGGGATGTCAAACGGACGAGCACGCGCTTTCTCGGCGCCCGCCTTGGGGACGTGTGGCGGCCATCCGCCTACCCCCGCCGCCCAAATTCAATGCGCTCGCACGGCATGCCCTGGTTGTCAGTCACATGGTTGAGGGTCGTCGTCCTTCTTAAATTGGAAGTCGTGGACCTGCCAGTCCGTAGTTTCCACTTCCTGGCCGTCCTGCCTCCTCGAGCCCCGACACGAGCAAACCCTAGCCCTCATCCACCTCTCCGCTGGTGACAATGGTGGGGCGCTGGTTCCCCGGCCGCAAGATGAGGCACGACCATGAGGCCGGGCCGTCGTCCGGTCGTTGTCACCGCTCCCCCACCCCGCCTCCACCTCCACCGCCCGCATTTCATTTCGCGCCGGGCGGTACCTCACCTCGCAAGCGGCCGTACATCAAGGCGGAGGTGTGCCAGCACTACTGGGAGACGCGCTCACCGTTGCCGTGGGGCGACGTGCACCTCCCCAACAACTGGCACCTCCCTGCGGATCACGTGCCTATCCCGCCAGTCCCAGTGAGCGGTCGCGCCTGCCAGGAGTAGATCCATCGTCGATGCGCCCGTCTACCCCTGGACCTCTTCGACGACTGGAGGTACCCCGTCGACTCACCGCTGTGGTATATATGGCTCCGCGACGAGCACGACATCCGGCGGCAGTCCTACTTTGCAGGCCGTCCATCAATCCCACGGCGGCCGCACGCTGAACGCCACACACGCGCTCCCAGCCCACTCCAATCGCACTGGCGCAGGATGGTTCGCGGCCTCACCCCTACGCCGTCACCGTTCCCGTCCCCGCCACCACCCGAGCCAATGACAGCCGCAGTGGAGGAGGAGCTCATGAGGCAGGTGATGGAGGACTCCCTCCACACCCACGACGAGCGCCAATGGCAGGGCCTCTAGGAGATGATGGCCCTGTCAGCGGCTAGCGATGTCGCCCTCCCCGAGCTCGATGACATTGTCAAGGAGGAGGCGCGGCGAGAGGTGGCGACAGAGGAGCCGACGGGATGGAACCCGGCATTGGTCGGCCAGTCCTGGACGTGGACGGAGACCGTGCCGTGCACGCCCCAGATGGATGCCGGCCGGTGGTCACCATCCCCGCTGCACGAAGAGGTTGTGCAGGCGCCACCGCAGCCGGCACAACAGGCGGCTCCGGCCTGGCAGGGACCGTCAGCCCACCTCTAGCAGCCACCTCCATATGCTGGCCTCACCGGCGACGAGGACGAGGAGGAGGAGTAGACAACGACGGGGACGACCCTTTTATCTGTTTTTTAATGTTTTAAACTTTATTGTTTATATTAATGTGCGGACTTGGGTAATGTGGACGTTTTAATGTCTGTGTTAATATTTTAGAGTTGTTTTGATGTTTATTTGGGGTTTTGGGGGGTTTATTTTCGCGTAAAAAATCGGATCGTTTGAGGTGTGGTCAACCCGTTGGGCGCACCGATGGCCGCACGATCGCAAAGCGGACAGCCGTGTCTGTTTTCCTACTCCAAACAGACGAAAAGCAGATGAACCGGCCTAAGGCCAACTCCACCCGCATGACCCTATCTTGTCCGCCGGACACAGTTTGGGTAAAAATGGACACATGCAACGACCAAGTGGCAGACCCCATTTTACTTTTTCGTCTGTTTTGTGTCCGTTTCACTCCATCCTTGGACCAAAGTTGGTCTCATTTTGGGGCCAAAACGGATAGAAAACGGACACAGCTGCCTCGTCCTCGCCCGCTCGTGTCCGACCGGACCCATATGTCAACCTCCTCCCACCTACCTCGCTTCTCTCTCTCTCCTCTGTCTTTCTCGCGCAGGGCGGGGACGTGGCCGGCACGGGTGGGCGCGCGGGCGGGCGGCGGCCAGCGCTGCGGGGGCGGCGGGTGGCGGGGTGGAGCTCTCGAGGACGACGGCGTGCGCGTGCTGGACCAGGCGTTGCTGCAGGCGCGGCGGCCAACGCGAGCGAGGCTGGCGGGGCGCTGTTGCGGCTGAGCTCGGTAGGCCGGCGCTGCAGTGGACTGCGACAGGCGCGTGCGGGGCACGCTGGCGCGGCCCGAGCGAGCTGGCGAGCGCGGCGGCAGGAGCTCGCGGGCACGGACGCGGCGGCACGAGCTTGCGGGCGCGGGAGCAGGACCTCGCGCCGGAGCTCTCGGGCGCGGGAGCAGATGAGTGCGCAGGCAGACGCGGGATGTGGGCGGGTGCGAGCGCACGCGCGGCGGGGCGCGGCGCGATAGGACACGGCAGGTTCGGATGAGCTCTGTGCGCAGACGAGCTTCGGACGAGCGGCGGCTTCGAACGAGCTGCATGCACATGCGAGCGTCGAACGACCAGCAGCTTCATGCGCGGGACAGCGGCCAGGTTTTGTTCTCTGTACATGTGCCCTTGAAGTGTTTGAAGAAATGACAGACTCTGAACAAAACCGGACAGCGTTTGGGATGAGTTCGCTGCATTGGGTGCACGCATGACGGACCGGACACGGACATCCGTTTTGCTACCTGTCGCTACCCCCAAACGGACAGAGCCCGGATAAATCAACGTCCGTTTGTGATCGTGCGGTGGAGTTGGCCTTAAACAGTGTGCAGAGCACACGACAGTATTGGATTCCATGTGCTCAGCGACGCATGCGTGAATGCCTCGGCCCATCCCCCGTCAATCATTGCTCATGTTCAATCCTTGCTCGCCTTTGCCGGAGCCTAGCTACAGGCTACTGCAACTCTAGTAGTTTTATTTACTGCATTGTGTAGGGCAATGTAGTTGTTTGGGAGCAATGTATTGAAATCTTGGTCGGAAAATATGAAGGAGAACCGGGGTATCAGCGCACCCTATACGAAAAGAAGGTTAGTAATTCAAAAAAGTTCGAAATATTCCAAATCTTTTTTGGTATTAAACATGATCAAGTATTTTAGTCGTATAAAAAGATTCGTCATAGAATGACTTTCGTTGCATCCTGGGTCGAAGATTCTGCAAAAAACGCTATATACAAGTACTACACACGCTATATTGTCGTCATAAACTTGTCTTCTTTGCCGTGAAGTCAATATGAATCATTTCTTGTCCAAATTTTTTATACGAGTACAATACTTGATCATGTTTGATTCCAAAAAGGATTTGGAATTTTTTAAACATTTTTTAATTACTAAATTTGTTTCCGCATATAGGGTGTGCGGGTACCCGAGAGCACCAAGTTGGAAAATATTAAGGAGAACCTGGCTACCAGCGCACCCTATATGAAAAAAATAATAATTCAAAAAATTCCAAATCTTTTTTGTATTAAACATGATCAAGTATTTTAGTCATATAAAAAGATTTGTCAAAGAATGACTTTCGTCGCATCCTGGGTGGAAGATTCGGCAAAAAGGCTATATACAAGTACTATACACGCTATATTATCGTCATAAACTTGTCTTTTTTGTCGTGAAGTCAATATGGATCATTTCTTATCCAAACTTTTTATACGAGTACAATACCTGATCATGTTTGATTCCAAAAAGGATTTGGAATTTTTTGAATATTTTTTTAATTACTAATTTTTTTCCATATATAGGGTGTGCTGGTACCCGAGAGCATCAAGTTCGCGTCCTCTTGGTCTTATTTCTGTCTTCTTTACAGAAAGGAAAATGGAACCCCTTCCGCATAGCACGAGCATTCAAGAGCGTGTTCTGATTATCTGGAGGCAGTCATGATGATCAAGAGAAGACTAGGCAACAAACCAAAGTACGCTTTTTCTATGGAGGATATCAAAAGAAACATGGAGGGACGGAATTTTTGTATTACTCATATTCGCCGTAGCCAAAATAAATCTAGTCACTTTATTGCAAACTTTGGGAGATCCGAACGCCGCACTGTTGTTTGGCTTGGATCAGGCTCTCCCGGCGCTTTGGAAGTTTTTGAATCTGATTGTAATCCTTAAGTTTTTTGGAGTAGTACAAGAATTTATTCGCAAAGAAATTGTGTTCGATCCCCGGTCCAGTCAGAACAGTTCATTGAGTGCTCCACTCGACAGGGAAAAAAGGACCGGGACGGTCGTGCGACCTGAGCATCTTTGCAAATACCAGCTACTCTTTTTCTTTTTTCATATGATCATAAAAAGATCAAGTTTCACAATCAAAGATCACGGAACAAAAAGGTAAAAAAGTATCCTAGTGCAAGAAATCTCTCCCTAATAATAAAGGACGGATTGGGTCTTCGGGTTCACCGTTACAATGCGCTTCTTCCCGTCAATTTACGCTTTCAGGTTTTTTCCTCTATATTATTTTCAACATCTGAGGTGGTACTATTTTACCTGCATATCTTCACCGTTTTTTCGTTAGTACGTGCACGAAAACAGCCTATCCATCCTTCCTATCTCGCTTTGGGCCAAGTAAGCCAGCCCATAACTTCGTTTCAATCTCTTGCACGACACGGGTTGGAAACAAAACGGGAATACAGTCAAAGAAAAAGGAAAACAAAACGGAACGATCTCTCTTGATTCCCTCCTTAAAAACTGGACGCACCTTCGGTTCCCCCACCTTGCCTCTAGCATGATCAAAACAAATCTAGTTGCCATAAAGATGTATTAGTCCTCTTGATTCGCTCCTCATATCAAATCGCGAGAACTGAATTGGGACAAGTCGATAAACATAATGGGCTTCTTTGGATCACAGGATTAAAAAACAAAGGAATTCAAAAAATACAGGAATTTGACGGGATTGTAGGTGCAAAACAGAGGATTACAAAATAGAGGAAAACTATAAGAATGGTCATTTGGATGGAACACAGGAAAAACACAGGAAAAGTGCCTCGATCCTACGCGAATCAGTATAAAAAAGAGGTTATACTGGATGTTGAAATTCCTATAGGATTGAGGTGTAGGAATGCATCCATAGGAATTTTGGAGGTGTAGTTCCTTTGATCCAAAGGGCTTCTTTAGGAAAAAATCCAATGGATTGGAATCCTCCAATATTCCTATGAAAATCCTTCAATCCAAAGAGGCCCAAAGATCCCTCGGGTGCAAGGCTGCCGACCGGAGGTCGCCTCCCTGCAATCTGGACGAGGGCCACACGGAGCGACTACTGTGGTTGGGCCTCACGTACGTGGCGCCGGCAGAGAAATCCATACTGCTCGCCGCCCGCGATCTCAAGGAGGGTCACGCGGAGCGACTGCTGTTCCAGCCTCACGTACCATGGTGCTCGAGGTCGACCAGAGGGTTGCGAGTCGAATTTGACGAGAGACGGTTGATGCTTGTTCTGCTGGGCCTAGGACGCAGCCAACAACAACCAAACCCAGGGGAAACGAAGGCCACCGATCCTGACGTGTTTAGCGCTGCTTCCGGATGTGCCGACGCAGCCGTGGAACGATGAATACACCGGTCGGAAATTGCAGTCTGATGCGCATGTAAATTTGATGGAAGGGCCTATCACGAAACAGAAAAAGCATGCAAAATTATAGACAGGAGGAAAGGCAGTATAGAACTCATGTGTGTAAAACGGTGGAGGCAAGGTAAAGATCTTTAGGCCTTGTTCGGTTACGTGTGGATCCGAGTGGATTGAAGGGGTTTGAGGGGGATTTAAACCTCTTACAAGTCAAAATACATCTCAATCCATGCCAATCCCCTCCAACCCTCTTCGGAGGAGGATTAACCGAACAAGCCCTTAGAGAGAAGATGGACAGGGATCACCTAGAGGCGGAGGAGCAGCCGAGTCCCATGGAAACTAATCAGGCCATCTTTCCCGTCCAGCCACGGCTAATTCATACATGTAACTCCGGCGACCGGATCACATTGTTGGCGTCGGTTTCTCCGGAGCGAACACCTCAGCCTCCTAAGAGCATCTCCAACAGGCGCGGCAAAAGGCGCGCTCGCGCGGTACAATTGCGTTTTAGCGCGCGCCGGTTGATTCCGCGCGCTCCAGCGGTGGCGGGAACTTACCGCGCGCGGGAAGCGCTTGCGCGCGCGCGGGAGAAAGCGGCACGCGGCGCGGTAGATTTGGCGCGCCGCTTACCGCGCGCCTATAAATTGCCGCGCCCGCCACGCGCACCGCACACAGCCACGCGCCCTCCCCTCGCAAGCTCGCCGCTTCGCAGCTTTTCGTGCCACCACCGCACCACCATGCCGCCGCGCCGCCGGGGTGCTTCGGGCTATCGCGGCGTCCGCGCGCGCCCCAACGGCTGGTTCTTCGCCGAGATACGGTCCGGCGACGTGCGGCTCGGCCTCGGGACATTCCGGAGCGCGCACGAGGCGGCCCGCGCGTACGACGCGGCGGCGTGGCGCTTGGACAGGCCCCGGTCGCAGATGAACTTTCTGGACGTCTTCACGCGCGAGCAGGCGCAGCGCGTCGCCCCTCCGCCGCGTCTCATCACCGACCTCGACCATGCCGACCATGCTCGGCGGCAGCGCCGCCTCCTCGTCGCCGAGGAGGACGAGCGAGCCATGGCGGAGTGGCGCCGTCGCCACCCGGAGGACGTCGCCGACGAGCAAGCCCACTGGGCGGAGAGGACGGCAAGGCGCCGTGCGGAGCGGGCTGACCGGCGTCAGCGGAAAGCATTGGCGAACGCGCAGTGCGACATAGTTTCAGCAGGTGGGAGGTCGTTCTTCACGGCCGACGATGACCGTTGGGACGACATATGGCTCTCAACCTCGGACGACACCGACGAGGATGATGATGATGATGATGGTAGCGACTTGGAGTAGTTTCTATCTATCTATCTATACCGTAGTAGTGGCTATCTATCTATGTATGTCGAACTATCTATCTATGTATGTTGAACTATCTATCTATCTATGTAAAAATATATTGAATCGTTTTTTTATCTATGCAAAAAAAATGTTCGCGCGCTGTATTTTTACCGCGCCTGCTGGAGCTGCGCGCGCGGCTTTACAGCGCGGCTGCTGGAGCAAACGCCGCGCGCCGCGCCAAACCAGGTGTTGGGCGCGCGCCAAATCAGTTTTTAGCGCGCGGCGCGTTCGGCGCCTGTTGGAGATGCTCTCTGGTGCTTCCGCCGCTGCCAAGGGATCCCCAAGTGATAGGCGCTGACTACTTGCATGCATCAAGCTGGAAGTACGCCCTCTCCATGCGTGTAGTTGCACGATCTGCTCAATCTCCTCTCCTACTTCCGTTCTCTTTGACTCTTAGCTTGCTAATCTTCTCCAGGCTTTAGAAGAGTACGTGCCAGCAAGGGCTGGTGAAAGAAAGTTATTAACATTCCTACAATGTTTTGCTTTGGTTTTTCTTTTTGCAAATATGTTTTGCTTTGGTTTCAGATCGTGCTTTTTGACCGATTCTCATACCTGACGTTGCATGCAGTGATTTGAGAAATAATGTACGATCTGTTTGTGCTAACCAGGAAGACACAACGCCTAGGCATGTGTTAGCCAAATAAACATGATCAGCTCCATGTCAGGCTCCGTGCGTCGCGTGTGTGTATTTTGGTTAGTTCGATCAGGTCGGCAACAGCGGCTACGAGGCCTACGGCGCGAGGAAAGGGGGTTCGTGATGGGCGTGTGCTCACCGGATGGCACACGGTGGCCGGTGAGTGGATTAGGAGCAGCAGCGGCGATGACCGGAGTCGAAGAAGGTGGCAGCGACCTGAGACGGACGAAGGTTGAGGACGGGGAAGCAGCGGGCGTCCCGGTGGCTTCCGGCCCGATCTCGCCCACGTAGTCGAAGTAGGCGACGAAGACGGTGCCCCTGGCGCGGTCTCCAGCAGCGGGGTCGGCAGCAGCGACGGCTACGCCAGCGACACATCCATGGCGGAGCTCGGGAAGGTGGGGATCTGAGGAGGGGAAGGGTGAGGGGCGCGTGAGGGAGGGAGAGGGGATTAGGGTTCGGCGACGGGAGGGGGGCGCCGGGGTTTTGTAGAGGGGGGCGGCCGGGTGATGGCCGGCGCGTGGCCGGCGACGGGGCGATGGCCGCCACGCAACCGCCCCGTGAACAGGAGGATGAAGGGGGGCATAGGTGGGCCGGCCTGGCGATCAAGCTGGGCCGAGGCCGAGTGAGAGGAGAGGTCAGGGTCTTTTTTTTTTGTTATAGCCTTTTTCCCTTTTCATATTAGTGCCTCTGTTTTCTTTTACTTTTAGGGCATTAAGCCACTTTATAAAAAGTTGGACCACCACCAATATTAACAAACGGTTATTTAAAACAACTCGAACATTTTAGTTTTGTCATTTGAAAACTTTTATAGATTGACTTGATTTTAAATTTTGAATTCGAACAGGATCGAATCATAGCGAGATTAACAACAGTAATTGTGGTGATGTGGCAACATTAGTGGAGGGTTACTGTAGCTTAATTATCCGTGCTCACAAGGCACCAAAGTGATCATGCACCTGCAATGTATTCAACTCATTTACTTAATGTTAGTTATATGCCATTAATTTTTCTCTCTGCTATTTACTTACAATAATCCGTTCTTCAATTTAATTGACCGCAAAGTTTGGTGCGCCACTTTTATAGATAGTTTCTGGCTATGTGCGTGCGTGGCGACTACGGCCGTTCCGTGTGTGTTGGTTCTGGCTATTTAAGCCATTATAAGCTGCTTTGTTCCTTTGAGTCAGTCGAGTTGAATAGAAGCCAACATATAGCGGCCGGGCGTTCGTCGCCATAACCAAGTGTCTTCTATTTATCTTCTTCTACCTCCGTCCCGCATTCGTTGCCGGAGGGCTGGTTCGGCGTGTGTTGCCGGAGGGCAGCTCCAACGGTAGGATGGGTTACACCTATGTTCAGAGATAAGGCTGAGATAAAAGATGCTCAAAGTTTGTTCATGGTTTGACTGCATGAGGCATCCATATGGCGGTGGCGCATGCTTGGTGTATGTGCTGCACCTGATGACCGTAGCGTGCCTTATGTAGGACAACTCTCTGCTTCATTGGAGGTCATACAGTCATGCTATGGGCACAAATAATCTGAAGGTTAGTAATTTAGTACTTCTAACTGCTAACAGCATTGTTGATTTTCATGATTCAATGTACTTCTAACTTCTAATAAAATAATTCAACCATATTGGAATGTTATAGAGAACCATCTAGGAGTGGGATGCATTGCATTGTCCTGAGAGAACTTACAGTAGCACAATGGACAACATAAGGGGCATATAGATGATTTTAGTTTGAAAAAATTCGTTATCCTCGAGCAGTCAAGCATGACTATAAGGGGATTATACGAACTATAAGATTTATATACATGTATAAATGATACTGTGGAATTTATTTGAGAGCATAATGGGCACATGCTTGCGTAAGTTATTGGTATAAACAAAGAGCACTGCTTCACTTGGTTGGATAATTAAGAGAAGCGGAAGTTAAATTTAATCTCTAAAAATTCGAATTGTAACATTATTTATCATTTGGGGGGCATACTTTGTACCAAATTCATTATACAACAAACCACTGGATTCTCGAGACACAAAGAAAAAGAAAAATCATGGTGTTCTAAATTATTTTGTAACATTATGGTCGAATTATAATAATGCTGCTCCTTTGTTATTTACATTGATTGATGTGCGATAATATGAGTTCTGCCCTCTAGAGGAGCATCAAGCTCTAACACTGCATGCTCGCTCAAGAAGATCGAGAGCATCAACACATGAAGGAGAGATGGAGGGAGAGAGATATATGTATTCTCCCCGTTGCAACGCACGGGCTCTTTTGCTAGTCAAGAGTAAAAACACCATACAAAGACAACAAGGGAGCCACAAGCAGCTAACGGTAAAAATAAAACACACAATTGTGCACAAGTTTAATATATTAAAAATGGGGGATAAGACCACACGCCCCTCAAAGGCAGACGCCAAGATGGCTATGAACCATGGTGCGGCAAAGTATTAGGCCCGCTGAACAAGCACTCAATTAACTACATGCAATCTACTACCACAGACTGCACGCCTAGTAAAAGATCCTAAAATTGACTGGAGGGCCTGAATAGGAGACTACAAATTTTAGCTTAACCTTTTATTTTATTGTCAATGGGATAAAGCTATGTACTATGTACAGTGAGAACAAACTACATGACAAGCAATACAAATCAGAGACATGAGTTTATTTTAAAGTTCACACTCTTGAGGGAGTGCTAATCTCCGTTGGGGAGGTGCGAAATCCAAAACTCCCAACTCCACCAAGGGGCTCATCATAACCCCCCCTCTGAGTCACCCCAATGGGCGAGCCTCAAATTACTCGTGGTTGGTCCTGAAGGCGACCGCGGGACCTTTACAATTTTTTACGGAGCACACCACACGTAAGGAAGCTTCCCAGGTTGACTGCTACCGCCTAGGAGTCCCAACTCCGGGAGTAACAAGTATCGGTACAGAATAAGTATGGGTATCATGAATTAGTTGGTTGAAACACCTAGGGGTTGAGTCCCCAGGGACCCGGGCAATCGAGAGAGGTAAAACCTCTACCCAAGGACCTCCGCCCATTCGAGAGTTAGCCATGCGGTGTACGGGGACCCGGGTATCTAGATAGAATTACCTGGGCCCGAGAACCTGTCCGTTGAACCTCGAAGGCCCGTGGTCCCAAAAAGTGATTGTTTTGCTTAGGGTTTTAACCCATTTGAGTTAGGCACATGGGATGGCATTGTGTATGAGTTTTGCATGATCCCAAAACTTCCTCAAACACCTCAAACATCTCCTAATAATGTGGTTTTCCTATGATTCAAATGATGAGGACACCATGACGATCGACAAGCCTGTAGCAATTACAGGTCCAATCACAAGCAGTCACGCCAAACTAATAAGTGACCAGGTGAACGCTAACTTAAGTTTACCTTATAACCTTGATGATGCAACTATGATTTCATCCCCATTGTTGTTGGTTAAACTTAGTTATTGCATGGAAGAAATCCAACAACCTATGAGCTCTTGAAGCAACCGGTTTGGAGAAACAACTTTGGAGAAAACAAGTTTCAAGTGAAGTTGATGCTGTCAGTTTTGACCTCTAATGTTTCTTTGTGTCACACCCATTTGGAGGAGAGACGGGGCCATAGGGGTACATCACCAGAAGCTACATCAAATTTACTTTCCAATGCAAAAAACCCTCACATAATTTGGAGTTGTGAGTCAAACGTTCTAGTCACAAGAAGCTACCAACTTCATCTTTGTAGTTACTTTCAGATTTGGTTGTTGTGCTTTGGAAAGAGAGAGACAAGAAGTGGCATAAAAATAAAAGAGAGAACGGAAAGAGTGGCAAAAAAGTCAACAGAGAAGGGAAAGAGTGGCAGAAAAGTCAAGAGAGAAATAAAGTGTTCAGTAAGATCCAAAAGTTTCACCTTGGTAGAAAAATTTCAGAAGTTTGTGTGTTGTGTATCTTCAATCTTGGTGCAAAGATCCAGCAGATCTATCCACATATTTTCTTGGCTTGCATCGACTTGATTTCAACACAAGCCCCCTTTTGTTTACCCCACCAAGCTCCACCAAAAACCGAAGCTAGTTCTTTGATCCATGTCTTTCATTCGCTTTAACACATCCGAGAAAAGTGCAATATGATGTAAACTAATAAGAACTTTGGTGAGCAAGCGGTTGATGACCCCACAAGTATAGGGGGTTGTAATAGTCTTTGAGGGTAGTATTTTACTCAAATTTAATTATTAGACACAAGGGACGCCAAAAATATTTATAAGCCTTAGCAGCTGAGTTGTCAATCCAGTTACACCTAAGAATCACTTCATTGCAGCAATTTATTAGTAGCACAGTAATATGATTGCAGTGATAGCGATAGTAATAGAGTAACAGAAGTAGCAACAGTAATACCAGTTTTATAGCAAACAAAGCAGTAGTGGTAACTTGAGAAAACACAATAGTATTAAAGCGTGGGCATGGAGTAGCGATCGATATTTGGACGAGATTCAATATGTAACGGTCACAACCTAGAGCGACACACAGTAACTCCAATTCATTACCCATATGTAGGCATGTATTCCGTATATAGTCATACGTGCTTGCGATAAGAAATTGCATAACATCTTTTGTCCTACCCTCTCATGGCAGTGGGGTCCTAATGAAAACTAAGGGTAATTAAGGCGCTCCTTTTAATAGAGAACTGGAACAAAGAATTAACACATAGTGAATACATGAACTCCTCAAGTTAAAGTCATCCTGTTGATATCCCAATTCATGGTCACCTTGGGGGTCTAAGGTTCAGAACGATAATAGGTGCATACAGCTTGTAGGTAAGAACAACATCTCCAATATATTCATGATAGCATAATTGTTCAGATCTGAAATCATGACACTTGGGCCCTAGTGACAAGCATTAAGCATAGCAAAGTCGTAGCAACATCAATCTCAGAACATAGTGGATACTAGGGATCAAGCCCGAACACATTGACTCGATTACATAAGAAATCTCATCCACCTCCATCACCATCCTGTATGCCTATATACATGAATTATGCACTAATGATGGAGAGCATCATGAAATTGTTGATAGAGAAGTGTTGTGATGATGACGGTGGCGAATCCCTCTCTCCGGAGCCTCAAACGGACTCCAGATTAGGGCTCCCAATGAAGAACTGGAGGTGGCGGCCGCTCCGTATATATCGTAAAACATGATGAAACTTTCTCAGATTTTATCTCGGGAAGACGGTACTTATAGGCTTGTAATTAGGCCACACGAAGGTTTGTGGTACCCACAAGCTAGGTC
>NC_041393.1:755759321-755779659 GCF_002162155.2 Triticum dicoccoides | reverse complement strand
ACTTGTGGCCCACTTGTGGCTCTTCTCTAGTAGTTCTTCGCTCCAATATTTTTATACATTCCATAAAATATCTCCGCAAAGTTTTGTTTAATTCCGGGAACTTTTATTTCTGCACAAAAAGAACACAAAGGTAGTTCTGCGGAAAACAATGCCATTCTGGGTTAGTTTCATTCAAATCATGTGAATTAGAGTCCAAAACAAGAGCAGAAGTGTTTGAAAAAGTAGATATTGTTCGAAATATGCCCTAGATTCAATAATATTTGTATTATTATATTTCCATATTCATAATTGGAGAGTTTATATTCTATGCTATAACTGTTATGATCCTGGTATATGCGATTAAGTGGAAAAAAACATATGCACGTGTGGAATAATAAACGGTTAAATAAAAGGTTCATAGTCTTGCCCCTAGGACTAGCTCAAATGTTGTTGGTGATCACATCTTCCAGATCTTAGGATATCGTTAAGTGTAACGGTAGTCCTAAAAGAACATTGAGATTATGACGTTGGAAGAACGATCATATTGAATCGACCCAATCTTGTATGTTATGAATTGAGTTAATATCATCTCTAATCAATTGTAATAACACAGAGTGTTAAACGTGTGAGTTTTCTCCTTAGACAATGAGAGTGTCGTAGTCACTTCTTATCGTACGGTGGGCTTTGGAGTTGCTCAAACGTTACTTGGAACACGGTGATCATAATCACAACTTATAGGTTCATTGTAAAGTTTGACAAGGGACTAGATAGCCCGAGAGTGGGATTTACTCCTTCGACGATGGAGAGATTTTCCTAGGGCCCTCTTAGTGTGAAGGCATCCATCATCGTCTGGCCAGATACAGGTGACTTCGTCGCGGGGATGCTGGAACACGATAACGAGAAAGATGAACAAAACCGGTAACGAGGATAACATTATAGTGAGCATGTGATGAGTCAAGAGGATATCGATTCATCCCGGGTGTCGGGGGGATGAACCCCGGGCAGGCAACGGAACCCGGATCCTCTTCAAAAACAACAGGGCTGGCACCGCCCCTCGAACCGGCACACGCTTGGCCGGGTCGCTCGACCCGGCCAAGCCCCGCAACCCGGGCAAACTCTCCGACCCGGCAGAGACGCGTCGACTCGGGCTCAACAAGTAGCGCAAGGCAGCCGAACCCGGCACAACCAAAGCTTCCTCCACAAGCCAGCACCACCCGTGGTGTGCTCCGCAATCCAGCCACGGGTTGGCTCCCGTCCCATCCAGGCCGTACGATGGGACGAGTCTTCAATCAATGATGACCAAGGCAACAGTGCCCCGCCCATGTCTCTGGTCAACCGGAGCGTGGTAACAGTGCCCCTCACCTACCCGCTGACCAGGGCCGGCATGGCTATAGTGCCCCGCCCTCACCGCTGACGACAGCAAGCGGCAACCTGGCGGAGAGCCACTGTACACAACTCGACTCGGCCACGCCCTAACGATCGACAAGACGGTGCACAGTCCCCCTAGGCACGCGGGGCCCGCACCTAGGGGAACCCGGCAAACCACAAGCCCTCAGCGGGACCCAACCCGGGTCCCCGGACACCGACAATCCAGACCCACCGGCTTATAACATTACCATTGTACCCCTGGGGGTTGGTCTATAAAACCCCCCAGGAGCCCAGGATCATACGGGCAGGTAATGAGAAAAAGGCAAGTGAGCACAGAACTAGCCACCGAAATAGCAACACCAGAGAGAAGGAGCAGCCCAAGCCTTGGCCAGCTTCCTTCCTCCCCCATACAGCTCCAGGAGCAACATTGTACTATCAAACATTCAACTACACTCGGCAGGACTAGGGGTGTTATCTCTCCGGAGAGCCCCGAACCTGGGTATGTCCAGCGTCCCGCGCCCGCTCATGCCAACCTCGCCTCTGGAGCCCACCAGCGCCCTCGAGCCTCCTCCTCTCTTTATCCATCCCTTGGCATCTGTCGTGCGCCCACCACGAACAGTTGGCGCCCACCGTGGGGCAGCTCAAGGAGCTGGCCGGGAGCATGCTTCAGACGGGGCCCTTCTCCTAGTCCGACGAGTCCGTCGCGCTGGCGGATGACGTCGTCGGCGCGCTCGCCGCCTCCTTCGTCGTGCTGCGCATCTCTGATGCGTTCGCGGCCAATGAGTACCCCAGCAAGGTGCTCAGCTACTCCGACTCCCCCCTCTCCCTCGGCGGCGGCATTTCCACCGGGGTAATGGACGTCCATGTGGAGGTGTTCGTCATCGGCGATGGAGCCTCCTCCTCGTCGAGCAAGACGAGGAAGGCCGCCAAAGCCAGGGCCGCAGCGGAACGGACCGAGCCGTCCGATCCGTTGCGCGCCATGATGCAGAGCCTCCGCATCGCCATCGGCACCGACGTCGACGCCACCAACGTCGCTGAGGCCCGAACCCAGCTCGAGGAAAGGCGCCAGCAGATGCTGGACCTGTCCGAGATGCTCCCTGCCACTCAGCGTCGCCTGGACGCCGCTCAGCTGGAGCACAATGCTGCCTACAGATTCACTCTCGCCGCAGCCGAGCCAAGCCGGGTCGCTGATGTGCGTGCTCGGGGAGGAGCGATCGGTCGGGCTCTTGGCGTCGTCCCGACCGCCTACGAGACCCCAGTGAAGAACATGCGCGCTGCCCAGGCAGCCGCAGTCGGCCTGGACCAGCTCACGGGTGAGGAGCTGAAGGAGCGCATCGGGCGGATGCGCGTACTCCTCAATGCCGCCAACACCCAGCAGGACCGCCTCAACCAGCTCGCCAAGCCGGCGGGATCCGGCTCCGCCCGCCTTGGTGGACCCGGCGAACTTCTACACACAGCTTCCTCGCCACCCGGTGAGGCGCACTCCGGCCGAGCCCGGACTCGGCGCGATCCGGCCGCCACAGCCGACGGCGGATTGGGCAACAAGCCCGTCCCTGAGATCCAGCGCGGACCCGACTAGCATGGCCGGCGTCCGGCTCCAACCGACCCGGCCCCCCATGGCCTAGCCGCAAGTCGACTCAGCCCGCGTGCCATCGACGACGCCGACGCTCGCCACCGCGTCGATCAGCTCGCTCGCTCCCTGGAGGTGGAGGAGAGCGGCGCTATCGGGCCGGCGTGCTTCGGCCCACGCATCTGGGAGGAGCCCTTCCCCAAAGGGTTCATGCTCACCCACGACACCCCCAAGTACAACAGGACCGTGAAGCCAGAAGACTGGCTCACCGACTACACCACGACCATTGGCATCACCCGTGCCAATCGTCATCTCGTCGTGCGCTACGCACTGCTCATGCTCCAAGGGTCGGCCCGCACGTGGTTGAACAACCTACCGATGGGCAGCATCAACACGTGGGTCAATTTCAAGGAAGCCTCCGTCCGCAACTTCACGGGGACCTACAAGCGACCCGACCGTCCTAGCCAGCTTGCCATGTGCGTGCAAGGGCCTACGAAGACCGGTCGCGAGTACCTCGCACGCTAGACCGAGCTCCAGAACAGCTGCGAGGGCGTCCATGAAGTCCAGGCAATCTAGTACTTCGTCAGCGGGTGCCGAGACGGCACCCTCCTCAAGCACAAGCTCTTACGCTCCGAGCCGGCCACCATGGCCGCGCTCATGGTGACGGCGGACAAATACGCCAACGCCGACTCCGCCATGAAGATCCAGGTGGCGCTGGATGAAGCCGGCAAGGCGAAGCCGGTTCCCTCTCCGAAGCCGGCCGGCGAAAGCAGCCGACAGCAGCATCACCAGAACAACAAGTGCAAGGCCGACCAGCCGGCGCAGCGCCATGACAACCGGCTCGTCGCGGCCGCCGAGCCGGCGGCGGACCCGACGGCAAAGCGCCGGCAGACCGGCAAGACGGCATGGCAACCCGCCATGAGTTTCGAAGAGATGCTCGACGCCCCCTGCAAGCACCACAGCGGCGCAAGACCCTCCACGCACACGCTTCGACAGTGCGCCATCACCAAGCGCATCATGAGGGGCGACGTACCGCCTCCTCCGGCTCCGACTCCAGGCGTGGGATAGCCGCCTCCACCTCCACCGCCGCCTCCAGCTGGCGGCATGATGCGCGACGACGCCTACCCGGACCAAAACGCGGCCTACATCGTCTTCACCAGCCTCAGCGACGACAAGCGCAGCGAGCGCCTCCTTCGGCAGGAGGTGAACACCGTCGTCCCGGCCAAGCCGGAGTTCATGCATTGGTTGGATCGCCCGATCACCTGGACCCGGGAGGATCACCCGGCAGTCATGCCGAGTCCGGGTGGTTACGCCCTCATCCTCAACCCTACCATCATCGCGCGGTGCACATGCAAGTTCTCCCGAGTCCTCATCGACGGTGGCAGCAGCATCAACATCCTCTACCGCGACATGATGACCAAGCTCGGCCTCAAGACCGAGGACCTGGAGCCGACCCGGACGATCTTCCACGGCATCGTGCCCGGCCTCTCCCGCTCTCCCATTGGCCGGGTCTGGCTCCATGTCCTGTTCGGTGACAGCAACCACTTCCGACGCGAACCAATCTGGTTAGAGGTGGTGGACCTGTCCAGCGCGTACCACGCATTGCTGGGCCGGCCCGCGCTCGCCAAGTTCATGGCGGTTCCCCATTACGCGTATCTGAAGATGAAGATGCCGGGTCCCAAGGGCCTCATCACCATCACCGGCGATTACCGCAAGTCCCTGGAGTGCACCCGAGACGGCGCCAAGTTGGCCGAGTCGCTGGTCATTGCCGAGGAGCGGCACCAGCTCGACCGGATCGTCGCCCTGGCTGGCGAGGCCTCCGCTGCGTCGGTCCCGACCCAGAACCCGGCCGACGAGGCCGCCTTCAAACCCTCCAAGGAGACCAAGAAAGTGAAGCTGAACTCGGAAGACCCCAGCTGCAGCAAGTACGTTGTCGTAGGCGCCCGCCTCGACAGCAAATAGGAAGGCGAGCTCGTCGACTTCCTCCGTGGGAATCGGGATATCTTCGCATGGACCCCCAAGGACATGTCGGGTAACCCGAGGAAGTACGCCGAGCACAAACTTCACGTCCACAAGGATGCCAAGCCTGTCCGTCAACCCCTACGACGATTTTTCGAAGAGAAGAGAAGAACCATTGGTGAAGAGGTCGCCAAGCTTTTGGCGGCCGGCTTCATAATGGAAATGTTTCACCCCGAGTGGCTGGCCAATCCAGTCCTCGTCCTGAAGAAGAACAAGACCTGGCGCATGTGTATCGATTACACCAGCCTCAACAAGGCCTGTCCCAAGGATCCGTTCGCTCTCCCGCGGATCGACCAAGTCATCGACTCGACCACCGGGTGCGAGCTCCTGTCCTTCCTGGATGCTTACTCCGGCTACCACCAGATCAAGTTGGACCCAGTCGATGCCCTGAAGACGTCCTTCATCACGCCCTTTGGGGCGTATTGCTACATCACCATGTCGTTCGGCTTGAAGAACGTCGGCGCCACCTTCCAACGCTGCATGCAGAAATGTCTGCTGCCGCAACTCGGCCGCAATATCCACGTGTACGTGGACGACATTGTGGTGAAGACCAAGCAGCACATCACGCTCCTCGACGATTTGAAGGAAACATTCGCCAACCTCCGCGAATACAAGGTCAAGCTTAACCCGGAAAAATGCGTCTTCGGCGTCCCGGCCGGAAAGCTACTCGGCTTCCTCGTCTCGGAGCGCGACGCATGCGCAAGCCGGCTCGGCTGTGCGATGTCCAGAAGTTCACCGGATGCTTGGCCTCGGTCAGCCGGTTTCTAAGCCAGCAGGGCGAGAGGGCGCTACCCCTGTACTAGCTGATGTAGAAGACGAGCCTGTTTGAATGGAACGACAAGGCAGACGAGGCCTTCCAAGACCTCAAGCGCATGCTCTCCACCGCACCAGTCCTGGCCATGCCGACCGGCAAGGAGCCGCTGTTGCTCTACATAGCCGCGACCTCGCGGGCCGTCAGCACGATGCTGGTGGTCGAGCGACCAGAGAAGGGCAAGATCCAAGCCGTCCAGCGCCCAGTCTACTACCTGAGCGACGTGCTCTCCATCTCCAAGCAGAACTACCTGCACTACCAGAAGATGTGTTACGGCGTGTACTTCACCGCCAAGAAGCTGAAGCAGTATTTCCAAGAGCACGTCGTCACCATGGTCAGCACGGCGCCTATCGGAGAAATCATCGGGTGCCGAGATGCCTCTGGCCGGGTCACCAAGTGGGCGATCCAGCTAGCCGGCCACACCATCCTCTACGAGCCCCGCACCACGATCAAGTCTCAAGCCCTGGCCGACTTCCTTGTCGACTGGACCGAGACCCAGTACCTGTCGCCGCCCCCCGACTCAACGCACTGGCGCATGCATTTCGACGGATCCAAGATGCGACTAGGCCTGGGGGCCGGCATCGTACTGTCGTCCCCGAAGGGCGACCGGCTCCGCTATGTGCTCCAGATCCACTTTGTTGCCTCCAACAACGTCGCCGAGTATGAAGCCCTTGTGCACGGCCTCCGGCTTGCCAAGGAACTCGGCATCCGGCGCATCCTGTGCTACGGCAACTCGGGCCTGGTGGTGTAGCAGTGCTCCGGTGAATGGGACGCCCGCGACTCCAACATGGCAAGCTACCACTTCCTCATCCAGAAGCTGTCCGGATCCTTCGAGGGCTGCGAGTTCCTCCACATCCCGCGCGCGGAGAACGAAGCAGCCGACACGCTCGCCAAGATTGCCTCGTCCCGACAAGCCATCCCGTCCGGCGTCTCCCTCGAGCACCTACGCAAACCGTTAGTCAAGCCATCGCCGGACTCCGAGTCCATCCACGTTCCAGACGACCCGGCCGCACCTCAAGCCGGCCCGGGGGCTGCTGAACCCGGCCCGGGGACTGCTGAACCCGGCACGGGGGCTGCTCAGCTCGACCCGGCCACCATCGCCCTAGACCCGGTCGTCGCCATCCCCGACCCGGGGGCTGCCCAACCCGGCTCGGGGGCTGCCGACTCAGAACCCACCCTGGTGGCCGTCTTTGCCATGGTTACGGCTCCATCTTTGGCCCTCCCAATATCAGAATTCTTGGAGAACGGGGTTCTCCCCATGGACGAGACCAAAGCTCGGCAAGTGCAGCGTCGGGCATCCGCCTACAACATCATCAACAACGAGCTCGTCAAGCGCAGCTCCACCGGCGTGTTCTAGCGCTACGTCGAGCAGGAACAGGGCATCGACATCCTCCTCGACATTCACCAGGGCGAGTGCGGGCACCACGCCGCATCGCGATCCCTGGTGGCCAAGGCGTTCCGCCATGGTTTCTACTGGCCCACGACCCTCCAAGATGCCGAGTTGCTTGTCCTCCAGTGTGAGGGATGCTAGCGCTTCAGCAAACGCAGCCACCAGCCGGCGTCAGCACTCCGCACCATACCGATCGCCTGGCCCTTCGCGGTTAGGGACTCGACATGGTGGGACCCTTCAAAACTGCTCGAGGCGGCATGACGCACCTGCTGGTGGCTGATACGTCTCCGTCGTATCTACATTTCCAAACACTTTTGCCCTTGTTTTGGACTCTAACTTGTATGATTTGAATGGAACTAACCCGGACTGACGCTGTTTTCAGCAGAATTGCCATGGTGTTGTTTTATGTGCAGAAAACAAAAGTTCTCGGAATGACCTGAAACTCCACGGAATATCTTAGAATAAATAATAAAAAATCCTCGCCAAAGATGAAGGCCAGGGGGCCCACACCCTGTTCACGAGGGTGGGGGGCGCGCCCCTCCCCCCTGGGCGCGCCCCCTACCTCATGGGCCCCCTGGTGGCCCTCCGACGCCAACTCCAACTCCATATATTGGCTTTCGGGGAGAAAAAAATCAGAGAGAAAGTTTCATCGCGTTTTACGATAAGGAGCCACCGCCAAGCCCTAATCTCTCTTGGGAGGGCTGATTTGGAGTCCGTTCGGGGCTCCGGAGAGGGGGATTCGTCGCCGTCGTCATCATCAACCATCCTCCATCACCAATTTCATGATGCTCACCGCCGTGCGTGAGTAATTGCACCATAGGCTTGCTGGACGGTGATGGGTTGGATGAGATTTATCATGTAATCGAGTTAGTTTTGTTAGGGTTTGATCCCTAGTATCCATTATGTTCTGAGATTGATGTTGCTATGACTTTGCTATGCTTAATGCTTGTCACTAGGGCCCGAGTGCCATGATTTCAGATCTGAACATATTATGTTTTCATGAATATATGTGTGTTCTAGATCCTATCTTGCAAGTCTATAGTCACCTACTATGTGTTATGATCCGGCAACCCTGAAGTGACAATAATCGGGACCACTCCCGGTGATGACCATAGTTTGAGGAGTTCATGTATTCACTATGTGCTAATGCTTTGTTCCGGTTCTCTATTAAAAGGAGGCCTTAATATCCCTTAGTTTCCAATAGGACCCCGCTGCCACGGGAGGGTAGGACAAAAGATGTCATGCAAGTTCTTTTCCATAAGCACGTATGACTATATACGGAATACATGCCTACATTACATTGATGAATTGGAGCTAGTTCTGTGTCACCCTAAGTTATGACTGTTACATGATGAACCACATCCGGCATAATTATCCATCGCTAATCCGGTGCCTATGAGTTTTCCATATACTGGTTTACGCTTATTTACTTTTCCGTTGCTATTGTTACAATCACTACAAAATACCAAAAACATTACCTTTGCTGTCTTTACTTTTGCTACCGTTACCACCACTATCATATTACTTTGCTACTAAACACTTTGCTGCAGATACTAAGTTTCCAGGTGTGGTTGAATTGACAACTCAGCTGCTAATACTTGAGAATATTCTTTGGCTCCCCTTGTGTCGAATCAACAAATTCGGGTTGAATACTCTACCCTCGAAAACTGTTGTGATCCCCTATACTTGTGGGTTATCAAGACCTTTTTCTGGCGCCGTTGACGGGGAGCATAGCTCTATTCCTTGAGTCACTTGGGATTTATATCTGCTAGACACTATGAAGAATTTGAAAGATGACCGAACTACTATTTTGCCCTCAACTACGAGGGGAGGTAAGGGATTGCCATCTAGCCTTGCACTAGGTTCTCCTTCTGTTATGAGTAAGTTTGCGACACCTAAACCTACTACTGCTATTGATTCTGATATGTCGCATGTTATTGATGATGCCACTTCTACTATGCATGATACTTATGATGAAACTACTTCTATGCTTGATACTACTGTGCCACTTGGTGAATATCTTGATGAGCAAATTGCTAGGTCTAGAGAAAGAGAAATTATTTAACCTGAACACGATGATGTGAGTGATGATGAACCTATGCCTGCTATTCCTGAGGGTTATCTTTTTAATGTTGAATCTTTTGAAGCTGTTGTTGCTTGCCAGGATAGTCTTGAACGTAAGAGGTTGCTAATTAAGTGGAGTAAAGAATCTTTTAGAGGTAGGATGAGACCCGACCCTGCTTTTGCTACTTCACCTATCTGTGTTCCTGATCATGATTATTATGATATTTCTGTCGATCCAGATATAATTACTTTGGTTGAATCTGATCCTTTTTATGGCTATGAATCTGAAACTGTTGTGGCACATCTTCGTAAGTTAGATGATATAGCTGCCATGTTTACTAATAATCTGAGATCGCGCCACCTTTATTTACTTAAAATATTTCCGTTCTCATTAAACGATGATGCTAAGAAATGGTTTAATTCTCTTGATCCTGGTTGTGTGCAAAGTCCCCAGGATATGATTTATTACTTCTCTGCTAAATATTTCCCTGCTCATAAGAAACAAGCTGCTTTGAGGGAAATATACAATTTTGTGCAAATTGAAGAAGAGAGTCTCCCACAAGCTTGGGGGAGGCTTCTCAAGTTACTTAATGCTTTTCCTGATCATCCTCTTAAGAAACCTGAAATATTTGATATCTTTTATAATGGACTAACTGATGCTTCCAGAGATTACCTGGATAGTTGTGCTGGTTCTCTTTTCAGGGAAAGAACACCGGATGACGCTGAAATTTTATTGAATAATATGTTGGCAAATGAAAATAATTGGGCACCTCCTGAGCCAACTCCTGAGCCAGCTCCTGAGCCAATTACTGAGCCTATTCCTAAACCAACTCCGAGGAAGAGAGGTGTTCTATTTCTCAGTCCCAAAGATATGCAAGAGGCAAAGAAATCTATGAAAGAAAAAGGTATTAAAGCTGAAGATGTTAAGAATTTACCTCCTATTGAAGAAATACATGGTCTTAATTTACCGCCTGTTGAAGAAGTATATGATCTAAATTACTTATTTACTGAAGAACCTCCCGATATCCCGACACAGGTAGTAAAGGTAAATTCTCTCTATAGATATGATAAAGCTGAAGTCCCTCCTACTAAAATTGCTAGTCAGTGCTTGGATGAGTTTGATGACTTTATGTTTAAGCAAGATGACTTTAATGCTTATTGTGGTAGACAATTAAAACAGAATGCCTTTATGATTAAACACTTGAGTGATTATATGGCTGATATTAGAGGTGAACTTAAACTTGTTAGCAAACATGCTTCTATGGTTACCACTCAAGTAGAACAAGTACTTAAAGCTCAGAAAGAAGTGCTTGATGAAATGAATAGTAAGAAAAATGATTATGCTGTTAGAGTGGCTACTAGAACTGGTAGAATGACTCAGGAACCTTTGTATCCTGAAGGCCACCCTAAGAGAATCGAGCAAGATTCTCAGAGAAATAATATTGATATGCCTAGTTCTTCTAAGAGGAAGAAAAATAAAAATGATAGGACTGTGCAAACTTCTAGTGAACCTATTGCTGAACCACCTGATAATCCAAATGATATCTCTATGTCTGATGCTGAAACACAATCAGGTGATGAACATGAACCTAGTGATAATGTTAATGATAATGTTCATGTTGATGCTCAACCTAGTAATGATAATGAAGTAGAAGTTGAACCTGTTGTTGATCTTGATAACCCACAATCAAAGGATCAACGTTATGATAAAAGAGACTTTGTTGCTAGGAAACATGGTAAAGAAAGAGAACCATGGGTTCAGAAACCCATGCCTTTTCCTCCCAAACCATCCAAGAAAAAGGATGATGGGGATTTTGAGCGCTTTGCTGAAATGATTAGACCCATCTTTTTGCGTATGCGATTGACTGATGTGCTCAAAACAAATCCTTATGCTAAGTATATGAAGGATATTATTACTAATAAAAGAAAGATACCTGAAGCTGAAATTTCCACCATGCTTGCTAATTACACTTTTAAGGGTGGAATGCCAAAGAAACTTGGAGATCCCGGAGTGCCTACTATACCATGCTCCATTAAAAGAAGTTATGTTAAAACTGCTTTATGTGATCTTGGAGCCGGTGTTAGTGTTATGCCTCTCTCTTTATATCGTAGACTTGATTTGAATAAGTTGACACCTACTGAAATATCTTTGCAAATGGCTGATAAATCAACTGCTATACCTGTCGGTATTTGTGAGGATGTGCCTGTTGTGGTTGCAAACGTTACTATTTTAACGGACTTTGTTATTCTTGATATTCCCGAGGATGATAGTATGTCTATTATTCTTGGAAGACCTTTCCTTAAAACTGCAGGGGCTGTTATTGATTGCACCAAAGGCAATGTCACTTTTCATGTTAATGGCAATGAGCACACGGTACATTTTCCGAGGAAACAACCTCAAGTTTATAGTATCAACTCTATTGGAAAAGTTCCATCGATTATATTTGGAGGTTTTGAATTTCCTCTCCCTACTGTCAAGAAAAAGTATGATATTCTTATTGTTGGGGATTTTCATATCCCCGTTGAGGTAACTTAGTGTCATTCAAAATTTCTCCGATTCCGGGATTATTCGGAATGAGTTTGCTAACAAGACTTGATCAACCTTGTTAGTGGGTTCATTTTGATGATCACGAGATGGATGAAACTAGAAGCACAACTTTCTGTACCCTCTTTATATTTTCTGTTATTTAGTAGAAATAAAGTAAAATAGTGTTTTTCTGTCTATTTCCTTCCTTATCCGTGCAATATAAAAATATCCCGAAAATAAAAGTCCTCAGAATGCCATGCCAATTTAATATGATTTTTTCGGGAATATTTGAGGATTTACTGTGCAAAAATTACCACGGGGGGAGCTGCCACCTGGCCATGAGGGTGGAGGGCACGCCCTGAAGGAAATATGCCCTAGAGGCAATAATAAAGTTATTATTTATTCCTCATATCATGATAAATGTTTATTATTCATGCTAGAATTGTATTAACCGGAAACATGATACATGTGTGAATACATAGACAAACATATAGTCACTAGTATGCCTCTACTTGACTAGCTCATTAATCAAAGATGGTTATGTTTCCTAACCATAGACATGTGTTGTCATTTTATTAATGGGATCACATCATTAGGAGAATGATGTGATTGACATGACCCATCCCGTTAGCTTAGCACTTGATCGTTTAGTATTCTGCTATTGCTTTCTTCATGACTTATACATGTTCCTGTAACTATGAGAATTATGCAACTCCCTTTATCGGAGGAACACTTTGGGTACTACCAAACGTCACAACGTAACTGGGTGATTATAAAGGAGTACTACAGGTGTCTCCGAAGGTACATGTTGAGTTGGCGTATTTCGAGATTAGGTTTTGTCACTCCGATTGTCGGAGAGGTATCTCTGGGCCCTCTCGGTAATACTCATCACTTAAGCCTTGCAGGCATTATAACTAATGAGTTAGTTATGAGATGACGTATTACAGAACGAGTAAAGAGACTTGCCGGTAACAAGATTGAACTAGGTATTGGATACCGACGATCAAATCTCGGGCTAGTAACATACCGATGACAAAGGGAACAATGTATGTTGTTATGCGGTTTGACCGATAAAGATCTTCGTAGAATATGTAGGAACCAATATGGGCATCCAGGTCCCGCTATTGGTTATTGACCGAGAATGGTTTTAGGTCATGTCTACATAGTTCTCGAACCCGTAGGGTCCGCACGCTTAACATTTCGATGACAGTTTTATTATGAGTTTATAAGTTTTGATGTACCGAAGTTTGTTCGGAGTCCCGGATGTGATCACGGACATGACGAGGAGTCTCGGAATGGTCGAGACATAAAGATTGATATATTGGAAGCCTATGTTTGGACATCGGAATGGTTCCGGGTGAAATCGGCATTTTACCGGAGTACCGGGAGGTTATCGGAACCCCCCGGGGGGTTAATGGGCCTACATGGGCCACGAGGGAGAAGAGGGAAGGAGCCAGGAGGGGGACGCGCGCCCCTCCCCCTCCTAGTCCGAATAGGACAAGGGAAGGGGGGCGGCGCCCCCCCCCTTTCCTTCCCCTCTTCCTCCTCTTTCCCCCCTTCTCCTACTCCTACTTGGAAAGAGGGAGTCCTACTCCCGGTGGGAGTAGGACTCCCCCCCCCCTTGGCGCGCCCTCTAGGCCGGCCGCCTCCTCCCCCCTGGCTCCTTTATATACGGGGGCAGGGGGCACCCCAAAGACACACAAGTTGATCTACGGATCGTTCCTTAGCCGTGTGAGGTGCCCCCTTCCACCATATTCCACCTCGGTCATATCGTCGCGGAGTTTAGGCGAAGCCCTGCGCCGGTAGAACATCATCATCGTGACCACGCCGTCGTGCTGACGGAACTCATCTCCGGAGCCTTTGCTGGATCGGAGGGCCGGAGATCGTCATCGAGCTGAACGTGTGCTGAACTCGGAGGCCCCGTACGTTTGGTGCTTGGATCGGTCGGATCGTGAAGACGTATGACTACATCAACCGCGTTGTGCTAACGCTTCCGCTTACGGTCTACGAGGGTACGTGGATGAACACTCTCCCCTCTCGTTGCTATATCATCACCATGATCTTGCGTGTGCATAGGAATTTTTTTGAAATTACTACGTTCCCCAATAGTGGTATTAGAGCCTAGGTTTTATGCGTTGATGTTATATGCACGAGTAGAACAGAAGTAAGTTGTGGGCGATACAAGTCATACTGCTTACCAGCATGTCATACTTTGGTTCGGCGGTATTGTGAGATGAAGCGGCCCAGACCGACATTACGCGTACGCTTACGCGAGACTGGTTTCACCGTTACGAGCACTCGTGCTTAAAGGTGACTGGCGGGTGTCTGTCTCTCTCACTTTAGCTGAATCAAGTGTGGCTACGCCCGGTCCTTGCGAAGGTTAAAACAACACCAACTTGACGAACTATCGTTGTGGTTTTTGATGCGTAGGTAAGAACGGTTCTTGCTAAGCCCGTAGCAGCCACGTAAAATTTGCAACAACAAAGTAGAGGACGTCTAACTTGTTTTTGCAGGGCATGTTGTGATGTGATATGGTCAAAACGTGATGCTATATTTTATTGTATGAGATGATCATGTTTTGTAACCGAAGTTATCGGCAACTGGCAGGAGCCATATGGTTGTCGCTTTATTGTATGAAATACAAACGCCCTGTAATTGCTTTACTTTATCACTAAGCGGTAGCGATAGTCGTAGAAGCAATAGATGGCATAACGACAACGATGCTACGATGGAGATCAAGGTGTCGCGCTGGTGATGATGGTGATCACGACGGTGCTTCGAAGATGGAGATCACAAGCACAAGATGATGATGGCCATATCATATCACTTATATTGATTGCATGTGATGTTTATCCTTTATGCATCTTATCTTGCTTTGATTGACGGTAGCATTTTAAGATGATCTCTCACTAATTATCAAGAAGTGTTCTCCCTGAGTATGCACCATTGCGAAAGTTCTTCGTGCTGAGACACCACGTGATGATCGGGTGTGATAGGCTCTACGTTCAAATACAACGGGTGCAAAACAGTTGCACACGCGGAATACTCAGGTTATACTTGACGAGCCTAGCATATACAGATATGGCCTCGGAACACGGAGACCGAAAGGTCGAGCGTGAATCATATAGTAGATATGATCAACATAGCGATGTTCACCATTGAAACTACTCCATCTCACGTGATGATCGGACATGGTTTGGTTGATTTGGATCACGTGATCACTTAGATGACTAGAGAGATGTCTGTCTAAGTGGGAGTTCTTAAGTAATATGATTAATTGAACTTAAATTTATCATGAACTTAGTCCTGGTAGTATTTTGCAAATTATGTTGTACATCAATAGCTTGCGTTGTTGCTTTCATATGTTTATTTTGATATGTTCCTAGAGAAAATTGTGTTGAAAGATGTTAGTAGCAATGATGTGGATTGGATCCGTGATCTGAGGTTTATCCTCATTGCTGCACAGAAGAATTATGTCCTTAATGCACCGCTAGGTGACAGACCTATTGCAGGAGCAGATGCAGACGTTATGAACGTTTGGCTAGCTCAATATGATGACTACTTGATAGTTTAGTGCACCATGCTTAACGGTTTAGAATCGGGACTTCAATGACGTTTTGAACGTCATGGACCATATGAGATGTTCTAGGAGTTGAAGTTAATATTTCAAGCAAATACCCGAGTTGAGAGATATGAAGTCTCCAACAAGTTCTATAGCTAAAAGATGGAGGAGAATCGCTCAACTAGTGAGCATGTGCTCAGATTGTCTGGGTACTTCAATCGCTTGAATCAAGTGGGAGTTAATCTTCCAGATAAGATAGTGATTGACAGAATTCTCTAGTCACCATCACTAAGTTACTAGAACTTCGTGATGAACTATAGTATGCAAGGGATGACGAAAACGATTCCCGAGCTCTTCGTGATATTGAAATCGACGAAGGTAAAAATCAAGAAAGAGCATCAAGTGTTGATGATTGACAAGACCACTAGTTTCAAGAAAAGGGCAAAGGGAAAGAAAGGGAACTTCAAGTGGAAAGACAAGCAAGTTTTCACTCCTGCGAAGAAGCCCAAAGCTGGACCATAGCCTGAAACTGAGTGCTTACACTGCAAAGGAAATGATCACTGGAAGCGGAAATGCCCTGAACATTTGGTGGATAAGAAGGATGGCAAAGTGAACAAAGGTATATTTGATATACAAGTTCTTGATATGTGCCTTACTAGTGTTTATAGTAGCCCCTGAGTATTTGATACTTGTTCGGTTGCTAAGATTAGTAACTCGAAACAGAAGTTACAGAATAAACAGAGACTAGTTGAAGGGGAAGTGACAATGAGTGTTGGAAGTAGTTCCAAGATTGATATGATCATCATCACACACTCCCTAAACTTTCGGGATAAGTGTTAAACCTGAATAAATGTTATTTAGCGTTTACGTTGAGCATGAATATGATTTGATCATGTTTATTGCAATACGGTTATTCATTTAAAATCAAAGAATAATTGTTATTCTGTTTACATGAATAAAACCTTCAATGGTCATACACCCAATGAAAATAGTTTATTGGATCTCGATCGTAGTGATACACATATTCATAATATTGATGCCAAAAGATGCAAAGTTAATAATGATAGTGCAACTTATTTGTGGCACTGCCGTTTGGGTCATATCGGTGTAAAGCGCATGAAGAAACTCCATAAAGATGGATTTTCGGAATCACTTGGTTATGAATCATTTGATGCTTGCGAACCGTGCCTTTTGGGCAAGATGACTAAAACTCCGTTCTCCGGAACAATGGAACAAGCTACTGACTTATTGGAAATAATACATACCGATGTATGCGATCCAATGAGTGTTGATGCTCGTGGCAAGTATCGTTATTTTCTGACCTTCACAAAATGATTTGAGCAGATATGGGTATATCTACTTGATGAAACATAAGTTTGAAATAGTTGAAAGGTTCA
Source organism: Triticum dicoccoides (assembly GCF_002162155.2). NCBI lineage: Eukaryota > Viridiplantae > Streptophyta > Magnoliopsida > Poales > Poaceae > Triticum > Triticum dicoccoides. The sequence goes on along the minus strand of NC_041393.1, from coordinate 755,762,972 downwards.
AAGAATTTCAGAGTGAAGTGGAAAAATCATCGTAAAAAGAAAATAAAGTTTCTGCGATCTGATCGCGGAGACGAATATTTGAGTCACGAGTTTGGTCTTCAATTAAAACAATGTGGAATAGTTTCACAGCTCACGCCACCTGGAACACCACAATGTTATGGTGTGTCCGAATGTCGTAACCGCACTTTATTGGATATGGTGCGATCTATGATGTCTCTTACTGATTTACCATTATCGTTTTGGGGTTATGCATTAGAGACAGCTGCATTCACATTAAAAGGGCACCATCTAAATCCGTTGAGACGACACCGTATGAACTATGGTTTAGCAGTAAACCTAAGCTGTCGTTTCTTAAAGTTTGGAGTTGCGATGCTTATATGAAAAAGGTTTTCAACCTAATAAGCTCAAACTCAAATCGGAGAAGTACGTCTTCATAGAATACCCAAAGAAAACTGTTGGGTAGACCTTCTATCACAGATCCGAAGGCAAGATATTCGTTGCTAAAAATGGATCCTTTCTAGAGAAGGAGTTTCTCTCGAAAGAAGTGAGTGGGAGGAAAGTAGAACTTGATGAGATAATTGTATCTACTCCCTTATTGGAAAGTAGTTCATCACACGAACCGTTCCTGTGACAACTACACCAATCAGTGAGGAAGCTAATGATATTGATCATGAAACTTCAGATCAAGTTTCTACTGAACCTCGTAGGTCTACCAGAGTAAGATCCGCACCAGAGTAGTACGGTAATCCTATTCTGGAAGTCATGTTACTTGACCATGATGAACCTACGAACTATGAGGAAGCGATGATGAGCCCAGATTCCGCAAAATGGCTAGAGGCCATGAAATCTGAGATGGGATCCATGTATGAAAACAAAGTATGGACTTTGGTTGGCTTGCCCGATGATCGGCAAGCCATTGAGAATAAATGGATCTTTAAGAAGAAGACTGACGCTGATGGTAATGTAACTGTCTATAAAGCTCGACTTGTTGCGAAAGGTTTTCGACAAGTTCAAGGGGTTGACTACGATGAGACTTTCTCACGCGTAGCGATGCTTAAGTCTATCCGAATCATGTTAGCTATTGCTGCATTTCATGATTATGAAATTTGGCAAATGGATGTCAAGACTGCATTCTTGAATGGATTTCTAGAAGAAGAGTTGTATATGATGCAGCCAGAAGGTTTTGTTGATCCAAAAGGTGCTAACAAAGTGTGCAAGCTCCAGCGTTCCATTTATGGACTGGTGCAAGCATCTCAGAGTTGGAATAAACGCTTTGATAGTGTGATCAAAGCATATGGTTTTATACGGACTTTTGGAGAAGCCTGTATTTACAAGAAAGTGAGTGGGAGCTCTGTAGCATTTCTAGTTTTATATGTAGATGACATATTGTTAATTGGAAATGATATAGAATTTCTGGATAGCATAAAGGGATACTTGAATAAAAGTTTTTCAATGAAAAACCTCGGTGAAGCTGCTTATATATTGGGCATCAAGATCTATAGAGATAGATCAAGACGCTTAATAGGACTTTCACAAAGCACATACCTTGACAAAATTTTGAAAAGTTTCAAAATGGATCAGGCAAAGAAAGGATTCTTGCCTGTGCTACAAGGTGTGAAGTTGAGTCAAACTCAATGCCCGACCACAGCAGAAGATAGAGAGAAAATGAAAGATGTTCCCTATGCTTCAGCCATAGGCCCTATCATGTATGCAATGCTGTGTACCAGGCCTGACGTATGCTTAGCAATAAGCTTGGCAGGAAGGTACCAAAGTAATCCAGGAGTGGATCACTGGACAGCGGTCAAGAACATCCTGAAATACCTGAAAAGGACTAAGGATATGTTTCTCGTATATGAGGTGACAAAGAGCTAGTCGTAAAAGGTTACGTCGATGCAAGCTTTGACCCTGATCCAGACGATTCTAAATTGCAAACCAGATACGTGTTTATATTAAACGGTGGAGCTGTAAGTTGGTGCAGTTCTAAACAAAGCGTCGTGGCGGGATCTACATGTGAAGCGGAGTACATAGCTGCTTCTGAAGCAGCGAATGAAGGAGTCTGGATGAAGGAGTTCATTTCTGATCTAGATGTCATACCTAGTGCATCGGGACCAATGAAGATCTTCTGTGACAATACTGGTGCAATTGCCTTGGCAAAGGAATCCAGATTTCACAAGAGGACCAAGCACATCAAGAGACGCTTCAATTCCATTTGGGACCAAGTCCAAGTGGGAGACATAGAGATTTGCAAGATACATACGGATCTGAATGTTGCATACCCGTTGACTAAGCCTCTCTCACGAGCAAAACATGATCAGCACCAAGACTCCATGGGTGTTAGAATCATTACTATGTAATCTAGATTATTGACTCTAGTGCAAGTGGGAGACTGAAGGAAATATGCCCTAGAGGCAATAATAAAGTTATTATTTATTTCCTCATATCATGATAAATGTTTATTTTTCATGCTAGAATTGTATTAACCGGAAACATGATACATGTGTGAATACATAGACAAACATATAGTCACTAGTATGCCTCTACTTGACTAGCTCATTAATCAAAGATGGTTATGTTTCCTAACCACAGACATGTGTTGTCATTTGATTAATGGGATCACATCATTAGGAGAATGATGTGATTGACATGACCCATCCCGTTAGCTTAGCACTTGATCGTTTAGTATTCTGCTATTGCTTTCTTTATGACTTATACATGTTCCTGTAACTATGAGAATTATGCAACTCCCGTTTACCGGAGGGACACTTTGGGTACTACCAAACGTCACAACGTAACTGGGTGATTATAAAGGAGTACTACAGGTGTCTCCGAAGGTACATGTTGAGTTGGCGTATTTCGAGATTAGGTTTTGTCACTCCGATTGTCGGAGAGGTATCTCTGGGCCCTCTCGGTAATACTCATCACTTAAGCCTTGCAAGCATTATAACTAATGAGTTAGTTATGAGATGACGTATTACAGAACAAGTAAAGAGACTTGCCGGTAACAAGATTGAACTAGGTATTGGATACCGACGATCAAATCTCGAGCAAGTAACATACCGATGACAAAGGGAACAACGTATGTTGTTATGCGGTTTGACCGATAAAGATCTTCGTAGAATATGTAGGAACCAATATGGGCATCCAGGTCCCGCTATTGGTTATTGACCGAGAATGGTTTTAGGTCATGTCTACATAGTTCTCGAACCTGTAGGGTCCGCACGCTTAATGTTTCGATGACAGTTTTATTATGAGTTTATAAGTTTTGATGTACCGAAGTTTGTTCGGAGTCCCAGATGTGATCACGGACATGACGAGGAGTCTCGGAATGGTCGAGACATAAAGATTGATATATTGGAAGCCTATGTTTGGACATCGGAATGGTTCCGGGTGAAATCGGCATTTTACCGGAGTACCGGGAGGTTACCGGAACCCCCCGGGGGGTTAATGGGCCTACATGGGCCACGAGGGAGAAGAGGGAAGGAGCCAGGAGGGGGCCGCGCGCCCCTCCCCCTCCTAGTCCGAATAGGACAAGGGAAGGGGGTGGGCGCCCCCCTTTCCTTCCCCTCTTCCTCCTCTTTCCCCCCTTCTCCTACTCCTACTTGGAAAGAGGGAGTCCTACTCCCGGTGGGAGTAGGACTCCCCCCCCCCCTT
>NC_041393.1:755736752-755758831 GCF_002162155.2 Triticum dicoccoides | reverse complement strand
CCGGCCGCCTCCTCCCCCCTGGCTCCTTTATATACGGGGGCGGGGGGCACCCCAAAGACACACAAGTTCATCTACGGATCGTTCCTTAGTTGTATGCGGTGCCCCCTTCCACCATATTCCACCTCGGTCATATCGTCGCGGAGTTTAGGAGAAGCCCTGCGCCGGTAGAACATCATCATCGTCACCACGCCGTCGTGCTGACAGAACTCATCTCTGGAGCCTTTGCTGGATCGGAGGGCCGGAGATCGTCATCGAGCTGAACGTGTGCTGAACTCGGAGGCCCCGTACGTTCGGTGCTTGGATCGGTCAGATCGTGAAGACGTACGACTACATCAACCGCGTTGTGCTAACGCTTCCGCTTACGGTCTACGAGGGTACGTGGACGAACACTCTCCCCTCTCGTTGCTATATCATCACCATGATCTTGCGTGTGCGTAGGAAATTTTTTGAAATTACTACGTTCCCCAACACGCCCTACCCCCCTAGGTGCTCCCCCTTGCCTCGTGGGCCCACGGTGGCCCTCCTCCACTTATTCCTGCACCCATCTTCTTCTTCTGTCTCACACAGACACGAAAAACCAACTCAAGCACAAGTTCCAGCCCCCGTTGCTGTGATTTTCGATCTCCTTGCTCAAAGCACCTCTCGCAAAACTGCTTGGGGAGATTGTTCCTTGCTATGTGACTCCTTCATTGGTCCAATTAGTTTTTTGTTCTAGTGCTTTATTCATTGCAAATTTGTGCTCCATAGGTGACCATGTTCTTGAGCTTGCATGTCAAATTTATATGGTTCCAAGTAGTTCTAATGCTTGATATAGGCTCTAGGCACTTGTGGGAGTTGTTGCTATCAATTTTATTGAAGTTGGTTCGCTTTTATTTGAAGTTACTAAAAATTTCAAATTGTTTCAGAAATAATGAAGAGACTTTTGAGGGGCTCGTCGAGTCGAAGCTCTAAGGAAAAACAAAAGGAAGAAGAGGAGAAGCCCAAATTTAATTTACCTCGCACCGCGGAGGTCCGGCCTTGTGAATGGCCTTCTGATGACTTCTTGAGGAGAGCTGGGATTTATGATGATTTCTATATATTAATTGAGAACGCCGGTCTCACCAACTTCCTCCACGACCAACGTCAGCAGTATCTCTTACTCACAAATATTTTTGTGCAAAACTTCTACTTTTTCCCTAAGAAATCACCTCCAACAGTAGAGTTTCATTTATATGATGTTGTTAAAAAGATGACATTAGCTGAATTCGGCGAGGTCTGCAGAATACCCTTTGAGGGCACCTTAGATGAACCCCACAGTAACGAAGTAGAAGCTTTTATTAACACTATCATGGTGGGAGAAACCAGGAAGGTTTCTAATGCAAGGATCACTAGCATTCATTATCCTGTTTTACGCTACTTTGCCATATTTGCTAGTCGTTGCTTGATTGGACGCGGGAAGTGTGGGAACCTTAGTATTCCTGATATTATTATTTTGCTCCATGGTTTATACCGCAATAACTCTGTTAGTATGGGTGGAATTGTCGCTAGACGGTTAAGTCTGAACCGTACTAAGGGCCCCATCTTTGGAGGCATTTATGCTTCGCGCCTAGCTGAACATTTTGAAATACCTATTAGGCATGCGGAGAAAGAAGAAACAGCGCTGCCCCGTGCTTATCTAGATTACAAGAGTATGATAGCGCATGATTTTCTTGTTAAGAGTCGCGATGGGGAGCTTAAATATAAATTATACTTTGATAAACATCACCCTGAGACTATTACTTTGCCTGCTCCTTCTTTGTTTAACTTGTATGCAGAGCCTCACATTGTTCCGTGGTTGGCTGTTCAAACCTATCAGAACCCTGCACCGGCCCCAGAGCCGGAGCCACAAGATGAGCCTCCACGACTATCTGTTTATTCTTGGGATCCAGAGGAGGCTGCCAGCCAGTGGCAATCAGAGTCTTCTTCGTCACACTATGACCCCAGCTTCACCTACGGATATCCGCCAGGCCATCCCTGGCAATAGACCAACTTAGGCCAAAAGCCTAAACTTGGGGGAGTACGTATTTCCCACCGACATTACATTTATGTTCACACACACACTCATTGCTAGATGTCGGTGCTCATACTCTTTCACTGTAATATCCATGTTAGTTTAAATTCCTTTTTCCTGCTTTCTTCTTGTGTGTTTGATAAACTTTAAGAAAAACCAAAAAAATTAGTTAGTTTACCTTTCATGCCTGTAGTCGAATTAAAAGGAAAACCCAAAAATATTTCCCGTTCTTTTTTTTTACTTGTTGGGAGCTTTCCCGTGTAAATAGTTTTTATTTCTTTTCCTTTCTTTGGGGGTCGAGAAGACTATATTGAAAATGCTTAGTGGCTCTTATATGCATGATTGATTATTTAAACCTAGAGCCATATTACTTGTCTTCTCTCTTGAGTTGAATGCTTGCAGATTCCAGCTTAGTCCAATGCACGTGCACTCTTATTATTATACACATCGTTCGGTCGTGCAAGTGAAAGGCAATAATGATGATATATGATGGACTTATTGAGAAGAGAAAAGCTGGGATGAACTCGACCTCTCTTGTTTTTTGTAAATATGATGATTCATCGTTCTTGATTCAGCTATTATGAAGTAAACATATTTGCAATGACATTTAGAGATTATAGTTGCTTGTGCCATGCTTGATTACCTATGAGTTATAATGGTTTACCTTGCGTGCCAACATGCTATTAGAATGAGTATGATGTGGTATGATGGGGTGGTATCCTCCTTTAAATGCATTGAGTGACTCGACTTGGCACATGTTCACGCATGTAGTTGAATCCATTCAACATAGCCTTCATGATATTTATGTTCATGGTAGATTATATCCTACTCATGCTTGTATTCGGTGTAAATTAATTTTAATGCATATTTACAACTGTTGTCGCTCTCTCAGTTGGTCGCTTCCCAGTCTTTTTCTAGCCTTCACTTGTACTAAGCGGGAATACTGCTTGTGCATCCAAACTCCTTAAACCCCAAAGTTATTCCATATGAGTCCACTATACCTACCTATATGCGGTATTTACCTGCCATTCCAAGTAAATTTGTATGTGCCAAACTCTAAACCTTCAAATAAACATTCTGTTTTGCATGCTCGAATAGCTCATATGTCAACTAGAGCTGCCCTTATCTTTCGTGTTAGGCAGGTTATTCTCAAGAGGAGTGGACTCCGCTCCTCGTTCACGAGAAAATGGCTGGTATCCGGGATGCCCAATCCCATGCTTTATGCAAACTAAATCAAAATAACTGCAAACAAAACTCCCCTTGGGACCCGTTGAATGTTGGAGGCACTCGTTGTTTCGAGCAAGCCATGGATTGATGCTTGTGGAGGAGGGGGAGTATAAACTTTACCATTCTGTTTGGGAACCGCCTATAATCTGTTTAGCATGGAAGATATCGTCGTCTTTTAGTTGTTATGTTGACAATGAAAGTATGCCGCTCAAAATATAATTTATCTCTATTTCAAAACCGAGCTCTGGCACCTCTACAAATCCCTGCTTCCCTCTGCGAAGGGCCTATCTATTTACTTTTATGTTGAGTCATCACCCTTCTTATTAAAAAGCACCCGCTGGAGAGCACACTGTCGTTTGCATTCATTATTATTGGTTTATATTGGGTATGACTTGACTGGATCTCTTTTACCATGAATTACAATGTTTAGTCAGTCCTTGATCTTTAAAGGTGCTCTACATTTATGTTTTGCGGTCTCAGAAAGGGCTAGCGAGATACCATTTTGTTATATCATGTTATGATTATTTTGAGAAAGTGTTGTCATCCGAGTTTTATTATTATGGCTCGCTAGCTGATTATGCTATTGATATGAGTAATTGTGAGACCTACGTGTTATTGTGAGTATGGTTAGTTCATAATAATTGCTGAAACTTGAATGCTGGCTTTTCATGTTTACAACAACAAGAGCAAACAGAGTTTGTAAAAGTTTTTCTTTTTCTCTTTCAGTTTGTCAACTGAATTGCTTGAGGACAAGCAAGGGTTTAAGCTTGGGGGAGTTGATACGTCTCCGTCGTATCTACTTTTCCAAACACTTTTGTCCTTGTTTTGGACTCTAACTTGTATGATTTGAATGGAACTAACCCGGACTGACGCTGTTTTCAGCAGAATTGCCATGGTGTTGTTTTATGTGCAGAAAACAAAAGTTCTCGGAATGACCTGAAACTCCACGGAATATCTTAGAATAAATAATAAAAAATCCTCGCCAAAGATGAAGGCCAGGGGGCCCACACCCTGTTCACGAGGGTGGGGGCGCGCCCCTCCCCCTGGGCGCGCCCCCTACCTCGTGGGCCCCCTGGTGGCCCTCCTACGCCAACTCCAACTCCATATATTGGCTTTCGGGGAGAAAAAAATCAGAGAGAAAGTTTCATCGCGTTTTACAATACGGAGCCGCCGCCAAGCCCTAATCTCTCTTGGGAGGGCTGATCTGGAGTCCGTTCGGGGCTCCGAAGAGGGGGATTCGTCGCCGTCGTCATCATCAACCATCCTCCATCACCAATTTCATGATGCTCACCGCCGTGCGTGAGTAATTGCATCGTAGGCTTGCTGGACGGTGATGGGTTGGATGAGATTTATCATGTAATCGAGTTAGTTTTGTTAGGGTTTGATCCCTAGTATCCATTATGTTCTGAGATTGATGTTGCTATGACTTTGCTATGCTTAATGCTTGTCACTAGGGCCCGAGTGCCATGATTTCAGATCTGAACCTATTATATTTTCATGAATATATGTGTGTTCTAGATCCTATCTTGCAAGTCTATAGTCACCTACTATGTGTTATGATCCGGCAACCCCGAAGTGACAATAATCGGGACCACTCCCGGTGATGACCATAGTTTGAGGAGTTCATGTATTCACTATGTGCTAATGCTTTGTTCCGGTTCTCTATTAAAAGGAGGCCTTAATATCCCTTAGTTTCCAATAGGACCCCGCTGCCATGGGAGGATAGGACAAAAGATGTCATGCAAGTTCTTTTCCATAAGCACGTATGACTATATACGGAATACATGCCTACATTACATTGATGAATTGGAGCTAGTTCTGTGTCACCCTATGTTATGACTATTACATGATGAACCACATCTGGCATAATTATCCATCGCTAATCCGGTGCCTATGAGTTTTCCATATACTGGTTTACGCTTATTTACTTTTCCGTTGCTACTGTTACAATCACTACAAAATACCAAAAACATTACCTTTGCTGTCTTTACTTTTGCTACCGTTACCACCACTATCATATTACTTTGCTACTAAACACTTTGCTGCAGATACTAAGTTTCCAGGTGTGGTTGAATTGGGAACTCAGTTGCTAATACTTGAGAATATTCTTTGGCTCCCCTTGTGTCGAATCAACAAATTTGGGTTGAATACTCTACCCTCGAAAACTGTTGCGATCCCCTATACTTGTGGGTTATCAGTGGCGGTGGACAAATTCACCAAGTGGATCGAGGCAAGACCAATCAAGAAACTGGACGGGCCAACAGCCGTTCGGTTCATCAAGGACATAGCGGTGCTCTACGGCATGCCGAACAGCATCATCACCGACAACGGCACCAACTTCGCCAAGGGTGCACTCGAGCAATACTGCTCTATCTCCGGCATCCGCCTCGACCTGGCCTCCGTTGCACACCCGCAGTCCAACGGGCAGGTCGAGCGGGCCAACGGACTCATCTTGTCCGACGTCAAGCCACGACTCGTCGAGCCGCTCATCCGCTCACCCGGCAGCTAGCTTGACGAGTTGCCGGCCGTTCTCTGGAGTCTCCGCGCCACGCCGAATCGGTCGACCGGGTTCACCTTGTTCTTCCTCATCTACAGAGCCGAAGTCGTCATCCCGACCGACGTCGAGTTTGACTCGCCGCGCGTCGTGATGTACACCGAAGCCGAAGCAAGAGAAGCACGCGATGGCGTCGACCTGCTCGAAGAAGCACGCCTCCTGGCGCTTAGTCGTTCGGCCATCTACCAGCAAGGCCTGAGGCACTATCACAGCAAGAAGATCAAGCCCCTCGCATTCCGCGAGGGCGACCTCGTCCTCCGACTCGTCCAAGAGCAAGAAGGCCAACACAAGTTGTCCCCTCCATGGGAGGGCCCATTCATCGTGAGCAGGGCCTTGCGCGACCGCAAAGCCTACTACCTCATCGATGCACGCAAGTCAAGGAAGCGCAAGAAGGACACCGCTGGCGAAGAAATGACCCGGTCGTGGAACGCAGAACTCCTCCGCCCGTTTTACAGTTAGGTGCACGAGTGTATGTATCATCGCCTTTTATAAACGCATGAAACAATGGGGTTCCCAAACGAGACTCGGGGGCTGCCTTTTGTCGACCAATTTATTGTGTCCCTATTTTCCTGCATCACTATGCCACTGAAACCGGCCACCGGTCCAACTCGCTCGACCCGGGGGCTCAGGGGCTGGCCGGCTCGGTCGCCACCCCGCCGCCTTACTTGGTGATTCCTGATATAGTTAGGATGCCACGGTCCCCACTTCGCCCTAAAGCTACAGATCCAGCTTTGGCTGTCGGCTGGCAAGCACAACGGGCCAAAGCTCCTTTACGCTTCATACACTAAGTCAAAGGCTGCCAGGTCGATCAACCCGGCCCGCCGCTCATCAAATAAACAGCCGCACGACCGGTTGTTCGCTAACCGGCTTCGTCGGATTGCCGCCAGCTGGCCCAGTGGGTATTCCGCTCGCGCTCAACATTTCGAAGGGCCCAAGTCCTGCGCGCTCCTCTCGAAGAATCGAACTCCTTGTCACGGACCGGAGCCTCGGCCGTCTGACTTGCGGGGGGGGGGAGGTTTGAGAAAGGAGAAGCGCATGAAATCGGTTCAAAAAACGGAAGGCAAAAGCGAAAATACTCACGACATTTGCACACAAATATTTAAGAAAAGGCCCACGGCCCGAGTTCATTACACCCTAAAAAAACCCCAGTGGGTGGGTGGACCTGCTACTTAACAATTTTTACATAGAATGTCTCAGGCATCTCTAGCGCCGCGTTGCAACGTCAACGGCTCTCCCCTGGCGGCCTCCGGGTCCAGCGAGGCACTGGTGTCCTCCTCGGCTCCTCCATCGCGGTAGACGCCCGTCTCCTCCGAGCTCCCCTCCGGATCGTGGAGAAGCAAGCCATAGTCGTCGCCGTCCACGACCCTGCCATCTTCCGTCCGCTCCGGGTGGAACTCGTCGTGGAAGGCGAACTCGGCGATGTAGCTGGCCCAGGAGGCAATCCGGCTGGCTTGCTCCTGCAAGAGCTGCTCCGAGCCGGCCCGCTGGCCCATCAACGCGTCCAGTTGCAGGTCCGGATGCCAAGACAGCGTGAATCGGAGCGCCATCTCAGCACCGGCACGAGCGGCGGAGACGCGCCACTCCTGAAGCCGGTCTGGCCCCATCTCCAACCAACGCGCCAGGCGCGTGAAGCTGCTCGGCTCGACGGAGTCCGGCCAAAGGGTCGCCGTCATCGCGGTGCCGGCCTGGGATAGCCGCCCCATCTGCGTTCCCAAGACCCACAGGCGGGCCTCAGCGGCGGCGATGATCTCCGGGAAGGTCCACGCCACCCGGGATTCTGTCCCAGACCCAACGACTCCGTTCGGGTCGCGCTGATAGCGGACGGCTTCCTCCGCCAGTCGCTGCATCTCCGGGAAGGCCCCTGCCACAAAAGAAGACGCATATCAGAAGAACAACAACAAGGATGAAAGGCTGGATCCCGACCCGGCAAAATGCAAGAAAAAGCACTTACTGGAGAAGGACTCTTCCATGTGCTGCGCTTCGAGCAACGTACTACGCCGCTCCCGTTCAATGGCTCGGTCGCGCTCCTGGAGCGCCTTCTCCAGATCGGCCGCCTTTAGCTCGGCGTCCTTGTCGTCGGTCGCCTTCTCGGCCGCCTCGCGGCGACGGGCCTCGTCCTGACGGGCCCCCTCAGCCGTGGTGACCTGCCCCCACAGGCGATCCACCTCGGCCTGGAGCCGGCCGTTGTCGTCGGCCAGCTTGCCGCGCTGCTGGTCCGCCTCCACCAGGGCCTGCTGCGCCTCCACCACCTTGGCGGCTTCCGCCTTAAGAAGCTCCACCTCGGCCTCGAAGCGGCTCTTGTGACCCGCATGCTACTCATGCAGCCGGTTGGCCTCGTCGAGAGACCGCCGGACCACGGCCGCCTCAGCCCTCGCCTGCGCCGCCTCGACGCCAAGACGGCCGGTGTCGGCGACGAGCCAGTCATAGTGATGACCGGCCCGGAGCAGACGAGTCCGCCAGGATAGCACCTCAGCTGCGAAAAACAAGGATTCAGCAAATGAGAAGGCAAAGACTTAAGATTTGGCCCAACTGTTACACAGTTGGCTCGAATCTCGGGGGCTACACCCAGTGGGTGCGCTAGCGCGCCCCCACTAGAAAAGAGCACAAGGATACCTGCGGCAACGCGAAGCTCCTCCTCCTTGGCGGCGAGCTGCTCCTTGAGCTCCCGGTGCTTGCCCAGAAGACGGTTGAAGGTGGCGACCCGGAAGGCATCGAGATGCTGAAGAAGGCAGAGGTCAGAACAAGCCCAACGCTCTAAAGATTCGACCCAACTACTACGTAGTTGGCCCGAACCTTGGGGGCTACACCCAGTGGGTGCGCTGGCGCGCCCCCACAAAGAAGAAATCGCAAGAAAGGAAAGGCTTACCAGAATGGCGCGCTCCGGGTCGCACGTCCGCTCCACCTCGGCCTAGGCGAAGGCCTCGAGCCGGTCCGTCTATCCACGCAGGCGGCGGCTGTTGGGTTTCGTAGTAATTTCAAAAAAAATTCCTACGCACACGCAAGATCATGGTGATGTATAGCAACGAGAGGGGAGAGTGTTGTCTACATACCCTTGTAGACCGTAAGCGGAAGCGTTAGCACAACGCGGTTGATGTAGTCGTACGTCTTCACGGCCCGACCGATCAAGCACCGAAACTACGGCACCTCTGAGTTCGAGCACACGTTCAGCTCGATGACGATCCCCGGACTCCGATCCAGCAAAGTCTCGGGGAAGAGTTCCGTCAGCACGACGGCGTGGTGACGATCTTGATGAACTACAGCAGCAGGGCTTCGCCTAAACTCCGCTACAGTATTATCGAGGTATATGGTGGCAGGGGGCACCGCACACGGCTAAGGAATAGATCACGTGGATCAACTTGTTGTGTCTTTGGTGCTAGCCCTGCCCCTCTATTTATATGTTGAGCCCCGGGGTCGAAACTTGGAGCAAAAGCCTCCTCAAAGTCGGTTTTGCCCGAAAGGCAAGAGTCCCACTCGGACTCCAGGACCAAACGCCACAATCCTTGGCGTCTGGCCCAGACGCCATGGGCCTTGGCGTCTGGCCCAGGGCCAGACGCCAGGGTCTCCGGCGTTTGGCCCCCTGGCCTCCGCAGAACTCCTTTTTGCACCGATCTAAAGCCTCATGGGCTTGACCCCTTGGCCTAACCATATTATCCAATATATGAATCTTTACGTCTCGACCATTTCGAGACTCCTCGTCATGTCCCCGATCTCATACGGGACTCCGAACTCCTTCGGTTCATCAAAACATGTAAACTCATAATATAACTGTCATCGTAACCTTAAGCGTGCGGACCCTACGGGTTCGAGAACAATGTAGACATGACCGAGACACATCTCCGGTCAATAACCAATAGCGGGACCCGGATGCCCATATTGGCTCCTACATATTCTACGAAGATCTTTATCGGTCAGACCGCATAACAACATACGTTGTTCCCTTTGTCATCGGTATGTTACTTGCCCGAGATTCGATCGTCGGTATCCAATACCTAGTTCAATCTCGTTACCGGCAAGTCTCTTTACTCGTTCCGTAATACATCATCTCACAACTAACATATTAGTTGTAATGCTTGCAAGGCTTATGTGATGTGTATTACCGAGAGGGCCCAGAGATACCTCTCTGACAATCGGAGTGACAAATCCTAATCTCGAAATACGCCAACCCAACATCGACCATTGGAGACACCTGTAGTACTCCTTTATAATCACCGAGTTACGTTGTGACGTTTGGTAGTACCCAAAGTGTTCCTCCGGTAAACGGGAGTTGCATAATCTCATAGTCATAGGAACATGTATAAGTCATGAAGAAAGCAATAGCAACATACTAAACGATCGGGTGCTAAGCTAATGGAATGGGTCATGTCAATCAGATCATTCAACTAATGATGTGATCTCGTTACTCAAATAACAACTCATTGTTCATGGTCAGGAAACATAACCATCTTTGATTAACGAGCTAGTCAAGTAGAGGCATACTAGTGACACTCTGTTTGTCTATGTATTCACACATGTATTATGTTTCCGGTTAATACAATTCTAGCATGAATAATAAACATTTATCATGATATAATGAAATAAATAATAACTTTATTATTGCCTCTAGGGCATATTTCCTTCAGTCTCCCACTTGCACTAGAGTCAATAATCTAGTTCACATCGCCATGTGATTTAACAGCAATAGTTCACATCACCATGTGATTAACACCCATAGTTCACATTGCTATGTGATTAACACCCAAGGAGTACTAAGGTGTGATCATGTTTTGCTTGTGAGAGAATCTTAGTCAACGGGTCTGCCACATTCAGATCCTCATGTATTTTGCAAATTTCTATGTCAACAATGCTCTGTATGGAGCTACTCTAGCTAATTGCTCCCACTTTCAATATGTATCTAGATCGAGACTTAGAGTCATCTAGATTAGTGTCAAACTTGCATCGGCGTAACCCTTTACGACGAACCTTTTTTCACTTCCATAATAGAGAAACATATCCTTATTCCACTAAGGACAATTTTGACCGCTGTCCAGTGATCTACTCCTAGATCACTATTGTACTCCCTTGCCAAACTCAGTGCAGGGTATACAATAGATCTGGTACACAGCATGGCATACTTTATAGAACCTATGACTGAGGCATAGGAAATGACTTTCATTCTCTTTCTATTTTTTGCCGTGGTCGGGCTTTGAGTCTTACTCAACTTCACACCTTGTAACACAGGCAAGAACTCTTTCTTTGACTGTTCCATTTTGAACTACTTCAAAATCTTGTCAAGGTATGTACTCATTGAAAAAACTTATCAAGCGTCTTGATCTATCTCTATAGATCTTGAAACTCAATATGTAAGCAGCTTCACCGAAGTCTTTCTTTGAAGAACTCCTTTCAAACACTCCTTTTATGCTTTACAGAATAATTCTACATTATTTCCGATCAACAATATGTCATTCACATATACTTATCAGAAATGTTGTAGAGCTCCCACTCACTTTCTTGTAAATACAGGCTTCTCCGAAAGTCTGTATAAAACCAAATGTTTTGATCACACTATCAAAACGTTTATTCCAACTCCGAGAGGCTTGCACCAGTCCATAAATGGATCGCTGGAGCTTGCACACTTTGTTAGCTCCCTTTGGATCGACAAAACCTTCCGGTTGCATCATATACAACTCTTCTTCCAGAAATCCATTCAGGGATGCTGTTTTGACATCCATCTGCCAAATTTCATAATCATAAAATGCGGCAATTGCTAACATGATTCGGACGGACTTAAGCATCGCTACGGGTGAGAAGGTCTCATCGTAGTCAATCCCTTGAACTTGCCGAAAACCTTTTGCGACAAGTCGAGCTTTGTAGACAGTAACATTACCATCAGCGTCAGTCTTCTTCTTAAAGATCCATTTATTCTCAATTGCTTGCCGATCATCGGGCAAGTCAACCAAAGTCCATACTTTGTTCTCATACATGGATCCCATCTCAGATTTCATGGCTTCAAGCCACTTTGCGGAATCTGGGCTCATCATCGCTTCTTCATAGTTCGTAGGTTTCATCATGATCTAGTAGCATGACTTTCAGAACAGGATTACCGTACCACTCTGGCGCGGATCTTACTCTAGTTGATCTACGAGGTTCAGTAGTATCTTGTTCTGAAGTTTCATGATCATCATCATTAGCTTCCTCACTAACTGGTGTAGGTGTCACAAAAACAGTTTTCTGTGATGTAGTACTTTCCAATAAGGGAGCAGGTACAGTTACCTCGTCAAGTTCTACTTTCCTCCCACTCACTTCTTTCAAGAGAAACCCCTTCTCCAGAAAGTTTCCGAATTTAGCAAAAAAAAAAATCTTGCCTTCGGATCTGTGGTAGAAGGTGTATCCAATAGTTTCCTCTGGATATCCTATGAAGACGCACTTCTCCGATTTGAGTTTGAGCTTATCAGGATGAAATTTTTTCATATAAGCATTGCAACCCCAAACTTTAAGAAACGACAGCTTAGGTTTCTTGCCAAACCATAGTTCATATGGTGTCGCCTCAACGGATTTAGATGGTGCCCTATTTAATGTGAATGTAGCTGTCTTTAATGCATAACCCCAAAACGATAGTGGTAAATCAATAAGAGACATCATAGATCGCACCATATCCAATAAAGCGCGGTTACGACGTTTGGACACACCATAACATTGTGGTGTTCCAGGTGGCGTGAGCTATGAAACTATTCCACATTGTTTTAATTGAAGACCAAACTCGTAACTCAAATATTCGTCTCCGTGATCAGATCGCAGAAACTTTATTTTTCTTGTTACGATGATTTTTCCACTTCACTCTGAAATTCTTTGAACCTTTCAATTATTTCAGACTTATGTTTCATCAAGTAGATATATCCATATCTTCTCAAATCATCTGTGAAGGTGAGAAAATAACGATATCCGCCTCGAGCCTCAATATTCATCGGACCACATACATCGGTATGTATGATTTCCAACAAATCTGTTGCTTGCTTCATTGTTCCGGAGAACGGCGTTTTAGTCATCTTGCCCATAAGGCATGGTTCGCAAGCATCAAGTGATTCATAATCAAGTGATTCCAAAATCCCATCAGCATGGAGTTTCTTCATGCGCTTTACACCAATATGACCTAAACGGCAGTGCCATAAATAAGTTGCACTATCATTATTAACTTTACATCTTTTGGTTTCAATATTATGAATATGTGTATTACTAAGATCGAGATCCAATGAACTATTTTCATTGGGTGTGTAACCATATAAAGTTTTATTCATGTAAACAGAACAACAATTTATTCTTTTACTTAAATGAATAACCGTATTACAATAAACATGATCAAATCATATTCATGCTCAACGCAAACACCAAATAACACTTATTTAGTTTCAACACTAATCCCGAAATTATAGGGAGTGTGCGATGATGATCATATCAATCTTGGAACCACTTCCAACACACATCGTCACTTCACCCTTAACTAGTCTCTGTTTATTCTGCAACTCCCGTTTCGAGTTACTAATCTTAGCAACTGAACTAGTATCAAATACTTAGGGTTTGCTATAAACATTAGTAAAGTACACATCAATAACATGTATATCAAATATACTTATGTTCACTTTGCCATCCTTCTTATCCGCCAATCACTTGGGGTGATTTCGTTTCCGGTGACCAGTCCCTTTGCAGTAGAAGCACTTAGTCTCAGGCTTAGGACCAGACTTGGGCTTCTTTACTTGAGCAGCAACTTGCTTGCCGTTCTTCTTGAAGTTCCCCTTCTTCCCTTTGCCCTTTTCTTGAAACTAGTGGTCTTATCAACCATCAACACTTGATGTTTTTCTTGATTTCTACCTTCATTGATTTCATCATCACGAAGAGCTTGGGAGTTGTTTCCGTTATCCCTTGCATATTATAGTTCATCACGAAGTTCTACTAACTTGGTGATGGTGACTAGAGAATTCTGTCAATCACTATCTTATCTGGAAGATTAACTCCCACTTGATTCAAGCGATTGTAGTACCCAGACAATCTGAGCACATGCTCACTAGTTGAGCGATTCTCCTCCATCTTTTAGCTATAGAACTTGTTGGAGACTTCATATCTCACAACTCGGGTATTTGCTTGAAATATTAACTTCAACTCCTGGAACATTTCATATGGTCCATGACGTTCAAAACGTCGTTGAAGTCCCGATTCTAAGCCATTAAGCATGGTGCACTAAACTATCAAGTAGTCATCATATTGAGCTAGCCAAACGTTCATAATGTCTGCATCTGCTCCTGCAATAGGTCCGTCACCTAGCGGTGCATCAAGGACATAATTCTTCTGTGCAGTAATGAGGATAAACCTCAGATCACGGATCCAATCCGCATCATTGCTACTAACATTTTTCAACATGATTTTCTCTAGGAACATATCAAAATAAACACAGGGAAGCAACAACGCGAGCTATTGATCTACAACATAATTTGCAAAATACTACCAGGACTAAGTTCATGATAAATTAAAGTTCAATTAATCATATTATTTAAGAACTCCCACTTAGATAGACATCCCTCTAATCCTCTAAGTGATTACGTGATCCAAATCAACTAAACCATGACCGATCATCACGTGAGATGGAGTAGTTTTCAATGGTGAACATCATTATGTTGATCATATCTACTATATGATTCACGCTCGACCTTTCGGTCTCCGTGTTCCGAGGCCATATCTGTATATGCTAGGCTCGTCAAGTTTAACCTGAGTATTCTGCGTGTGCAAAACTGGCTTGCACCCGTTGTAGATGGACGTAGAGCTTATCACACCCGATCATCACGTGGTGTCTGGGCACGACGAACTTTGGCAACGGTGCATACTCAGGGAGAACACTTCTTGATAATTTAGTGAGAGATCATCTTATAATGCTACCGTCAATCAAAGCAAGATAAGATGCATAAAAAGATAAACATCACATGCAATCAATATAAGTGATATGATATGGCCATCATCATCTTGTGCTTGTGATCTCCATCTCCAAAGCACCGTCATGATCACCATCGTCACCGGTGCGACACCTTGATCTCCATCGTAGCATCGTTGTCGTCTCGCCAATCTTATGCTTCCACGACTATCACTACCGTTTAGTAATAAAGTAAAGCATTACATCGTGATTGCATTGCATACAATAAAGTGACAACCATATGGCTCCTGCCAGTTGCCGATAACTCGGTTACAAAACATGATCATCTCATACAATAAAATTCAGCATCATGCTTTGACCATATCACATCACAACATGCCCTGCAAAAACAAGTTAGACGTCCTCTACTTTGTTGTTGCATGTTTTACGTGGCTGCTACGGGCTTAAGTAAGAACCAATCTCACCTACGCATCAAAACCACAACGATAGTTTGTCAAATAGACTCCGTTTTAACCTTCTCAAGGACCGGGCGTAGCCATACTCGGTTCAACTAAAGTTGGAGAGACAGTCGCCCGCAATCCATCTATGTGCAAAGCACGTCGAGGGAACCGGTCTCGCGTAAGCGTACGCGTAAGGTTGGTCCGGGTCGTCTCGTCCAACAATACCGCCGAACCAAAGTATGACATGCTGGTAGGCAGTATGACTTGTATCGTCCACAACTCACTTGTGTTCTACTCGTGCATAAAACATCAACATAAGTAACCTAGGCTCGGATGCCACTGTTGGGTTTCGTAGTAATTTCAAAAAAAATTCCTACGCACACGCAAGATCATGGTGATGTATAGCAACGAGAGGGGAGAGTGTTGTCTACATACCCTTGTAGACCGTAAGCGGAAGCGTTAGCACAACGCGGTTGATGTAGTCGTACGTCTTCACCGCCCGACCGATCAAGCACCGAAACTACGGCACCTCCGAGTTCGAGCACACGTTCAGCTCGATGACGATCCCCGGACTCCGATCCAGCAAAGTCTCGGAGAAGAGTTCCGTCAGCACGACGGCGTGGTGACGATCTTGATGAACTACAGTAGCAGGGCTTCGCCTAAACTCCGCTACAGTATTATCGAGGTATATGGTGGCAGGGGGCACCGCACACGGCTAAGGAATAGATCACGTGGATCAACTTGTTGTGTCTTTGGTGCTAGCCCTGCCCCTCTATTTATATGTTGAGCCCCGGGGTCGAAACTTGGAGCAAAAGCCTCCTCAAAGTCGGTTTTGCCCGAAAGGCAAGAGTCCCACTCGGACTCCAGGACCAAACGCCACAATCCTTGGCGTCTGGCCCAGACGCCATGGGCCTCGGCGTCTGGCCCAGGGCCAGACGCCAGGGTCTCCGGCGTTTGGCCCCCTGGCCTCCACAAAACTCCTTTTTGCACCGATCTAAAGCCTCATGGGCTTGACCCCTTGGCCTAACCATATCATCCAATATATGAATCTTTACGTCTCGAACATTTCGAGACTCCTCGTCATGTCCCCGATCTCATCCGGGACTCCGAACTCCTTCGGTTCATCAAAACATGTAAACTCATAATATAACTGTCATTGTAACCTTAAGCGTGCGGACCCTACGGGTTCGAGAACAATGTAGACATGACCGAGACACGTCTCCGGTCAATAACCAATAGCGGGACCTGGATGCCCATATTGGCTCCTACATATTCTACGAAGATCTTTATCGGTCAGACCGCATAACAACATACGTTGTTCCCTTTGTCATCGGTATGTTACTTGCCCGAGATTCGATCGTCGGTATCCAATACCTAGTTCAATCTCGTTACCGGCAAGTCTCTTTACTCGTTCCGTAATACATCATCTCACAACTAACATATTAGTTGTAATGCTTGCAAGGCTTATGTGATGTGTATTACCGAGAGGGCCCAGAGATACCTCTCTGACAATCGGAGTGACAAATCCTAATCTCGAAATACGCCAACCCAACATCGACCATTGGAGACACCTGTAGTACTCCTTTATAATCACCGAGTTACGTTGTGACGTTTGGTAGTACCCAAAGTGTTCCTCCGGTAAACGGGAGTTGCATAATCTCATAGTCATAGGAACATGTATAAGTCATGAAGAAAGCAATAGCAACATACTAAACGATCGGGTGCTAAGCTAATGGAATGGGTCATGTCAATCAGATCATTCAACTAATGATGTGATCTCGTTACTCAAATAACAACTCATTGTTCATGGTCAGGAAACATAACCATCTTTGATTAACGAGCTAGTCAAGTAGAGGCATACTAGTGACACTCTGTTTGTCTATGTATTCACACATGTATTATGTTTCCGGTTAATACAATTCTAGCATGAATAATAAACATTTATCATGATATAAGGAAATAAATAATAACTTTATTATTGCCTCTAGGGCATATTTCCTTCAGCGGCTGACGGTGTCCAGCGCTGCCTCCTCCTGGGTCTGAGGCCCGAAGACCACGGCGTCCCCGCTCCGCGCCGGCTGCGGCGCGGCGGCCCGGCGCCCTTCCTGCCGGGGCACCAAGGCGTGCACCCTGCTGGCCGCTCCCGACGCGGCCAGCACCTCCTCCGATGCCCCTCCCGGCGCCGTCTATGACCCGGACGCCGGGACGTCCTGGGTCGCTGCCTCCGGTCCAGACGCCGGGACGGCCTGCTGCGCCAACACCGGCGGCGCCTCCGGCACCGCCGCCCGCAGCGCCTCTTCCAAGACGGCGCCGCCTCCACCACCATCAGCCCCCGCTCGCTCGACTACGTCGACCCGCGGCGGGGTATCATCCTCCACCTCCACGACCTCCTGGTCGTGGATCACCACCTCAGCCCGGCCTTCGCGGCCGCGCTCCCTCACTGACGACGGCTCGAAGACCGTCGCCGCCGCCACCGTGCCCTCCGGCATCTCGCACTAGGCCGGCTCCGCGCCGGCTCGTGCCCATGCCACCGCCGCGTCGGTCCAAGCCCGGACCGACGCCGCCTCCAGCTCCGCCTCGGCCCTGTTCCTGTCCCGCCAGGCCAAGCCTTCGGCGTCGTTTGGGTCCAGGCCGAGGTCCGAGTCGGCCCGTACCTCCACCTCGGCCTGGTCGGCGAGGTCGGACCGGCTCCTGCGGAACGCAGTCTCTTCGGCGGCCGCGGCGTCCGTCGCCGCCCTCGCCAGCGCGATTGGCGACCTGAAGAAGAAGACAGAATGAGCAAAAAATAAACAAGGCTAGCTCAACGATCCGGTGCGTATGGAAGATGAAGCTTACCCCGACAAGACCAGGATTGGGGTTGGCCTCCCGTTCCTGGCGCCGCGCTTCCTCTTGGCCGGCCTCCCGGCCCCGGCCGGGTCCGCCGTGCGCTTCGGGGCCCGGGGTCGCGGCGCCACGCTGTCTTTCCCTTGCAGGTGGCTCGGCGCCGCCCCATGCGAAGACCCAGCTCTGCCCGCGTTGCTGCCTCCCCCGCCCAACGCCGCTGCACCAGCAACAGGCGTCAGCATCGCCCGCACCGTGCCGTGGTCAGCAACTCAAGACACATGAAGAAAAATACAAAACTTACCCGCGCGACGCCCAGCGCCGGCGTCGGCTTCGGCCTCCTCCTCCCCGCCATGGGCCGCGGGCTCCTCTGGCGCCACCGGCGCCACCTGCGACGGAGCCCGGGCGTAAGGATGCGGGATCGCGTTCAGAAGCACCTCTTGTGTCGCGTCAGGACGGACGAGAAGGTGCGCGGCAGCAAAGTAAGAAGACCAGACACTCACCTACGGCGCCGGGTTCGACTCGCTGTACGGCACCTTGCCGAACCGCCAGTCCACCCCAAGGTTGGCCTTGGAGATGTCGTTCACGCCGCGCGCGATCTGCTCCGCAGTCAGCCACGTTGACCCCATGCGGTTGGGGTCTTGAAGGCCGACCATTTCTCCGGTGAGGCAGGAGCGCCTCTGCAGCGGGAGGACCCGGCTCATGATGAACGCGGCGATGAGGTCGGTGCCGGTGAGCCCCTCCTGCGTCCTCATCACCGTCACCCGCTCGCAGAGATTGACAATCTCCTGCAACGGGCGCCTGGGAGAGTAGTCCCAGTTCGCCTTCGCCCGCGGCGGCGCGATGGCGAAGGACGGAAGATTGATGCGATCCGCACCCAAGTTGCGGACGTAGAAGAAGGAGTTCTGCCATTTCTTGGCAGAATCCTCCAGCGGGATCTTGAGGAAATCCGCCCCCGACCGCTTCGAGATGACGGCGGCGCCGCACTCGGCGAACTCTCCGTCCGACGGGCCCTGCTGCTTCAGGGAGAAGAAGCGCGCCTAGAGGTCGATCGTGGGTTCGACCCCCAGGTACCCCTCGCAGAGGGTGACGAAGTCGGAGAGCTGGACGATGGCGCCGGCGCCAAGATGATGCGGCTGAAGCCCGAAGAACTTCAGGAATGTGTGGAAGAAGGTGCTCGCCGGCAGCCCAAACCCGCACTCGAAGTGCGTGAGGAAGACCACGCGCTCCTGCTCCTCGGGCCGAGGCCTCTGCTCGCCGCGCGGCAGACGGACGCCGACGTCCGTCTCCCGTGGCAGGCGTCGCGACGCCCGAAGTTGGGTGATGTCCTCGGTGGTGACATTCAAACCCATCCAGGAGCCTGACGGCAGCGCCATGGACGAAAGAAGGGGAAGGAGAAATAAGATGGACGACGAAGAAGTTCTGCTCGGGGCAGCGGGCGCCGCAGTGCGTCGGTTGCAAAGAGCAGAGCAAGGGCAAAGGGGCAGGAGGGCGCGAGCGAAAATGATGTCCGCCGTCCCCCCTGCCCCCCGATTTATAACCCTTGGTTTGAACGTGGGGAAGTGGGATCGTCTGCACGCGCCCTTTCCACTACCCCGCAATAAGTGTGCACGTACACACGCAGTAACTGCCCGGGGAAGAGCAACCGGCCCCCGGACACCGCAATAAATCCGCACGCGTGGGCCAAGGGCGCGCGGCGGCAGGCCCCAGCCCGTCGCCCAGTCCCGTCACGCGCGTGACCTGTCAGGCCCCTCCGACTTCCGGGCACCACGTGGCGCCCGCGCGAAGCCCGAGGGATTGCCCCAAGATTCGACGGACTCCTTGGTTCCCGCCACGGCCGGGATGCCGCGATCCGGTTTCCGAGAAAACCGGCACATAGCGGGTGTTGCCGGACCCGGCGCTCGCAGAATCCGCCTTGCTTAAGGGGGAAACTGCGAAGGCCCACTCATCCGAAGACGGCGGACCTTCACAGCTTCGGGGACTACTGTCAGGGGGATGAACCCCGGGCAGGCAACAGAACCCGGATCCTTTTCAAAAACAACGGGGCTGGCACCACCCCTCGAACCGGCACGCGCTTGGCCGGGTCGCTCGACCCGGCCAAGCCCCGCAACCCGGGAAAACTCTCCGACCCGGCAGAGACGTGTCGACTCGGCCTCAACAACTAGCGCAGGGCAGCCGAACCCGGCGCAACCAAAGCTTCATCGACAAGCCAGCACCACCCGTGGCGTGCTCCGCAATCCAGCCACAGATCGGCTGTTGTCCCATCCAGGCCGTACGATGGGACGAGTCTTCAATCAACGATGACCAAGGCAACAGTGCCCCGCCCATGCCTCTGGTCAGCTGGAGCGTGGCAACAGTGCCCCTCACCTACCCGCTGACCAAGGCCGGCGTGGCTACAGTGCCCCGCCCTCACCGCTGACGACAGCAAGCGGCAACCTGACGGAGAGCCACTGTACACGACTCGACTCGGCCACGCCCTGACGATCGACAAGACGGCGCACAGTCCCCCTAGGCACGCGGGGCCCGCACCTAGGGGAACCCGGCGAACCACAAGCCCTCAGCGGGACCCAGCCCGGGTCCCCGGACACCGACAATCCGGACCCACCGGCTTATAACATTACCATTGTACCCCTGGAGGGTTGGTCTATAAAACCCCTCAGGAGCCCACGATCATACGGGCAGGTAACGAGAAAAAGGCAAGTGAGCACAGAACTAGACACCGAAATAGCAACACCAGAGAGAAGGAGCAGCCCAAGCCTTGGCCAGCTTCCTTCCTCCCCCATACAGCTCCAGGAGCAACATTGTACTATCGAACATCCAACTACACTCGACAGGACTAGGGGTGTTATCTCTCCGGAGAGCCCCGAACCTGGGTATGTCCGGCGTCCCGCGCCCGTTCATGCCAACCTCGCCTCTGGAGCCCACCAGCGCCCTCGAGCCTCCTCCTCTCTTTAGCCATCCCTTGGCATCTGCCGTGCGCCCACCATGACACCGGGTTTTATGAAGTGTCGCGAAGCAAAGGAAACACCACATGATAACCAAAGCTTCACTCGAATATCATTCGTGTGCTCATAGGGATCGGACTTTTTTTTGCGGATGAAGGACAACCTTTTTTAAGAACCTTTAATACAACTAGTGACATCATTAGCCTTATTCTCGCGTTTCGTGTGTTTGTTGTGTGAAAATTACTCCGTCTAGTTTTTTAGATAAGAGAATTTTCCAGCTATCATAATTTATGTACTTATCAGAAAAGAATGAAGCTTGTGTATTTGCTGAACAGTACGCCGGAACGGATTTGATGTTGCCATGTTACATATTCCATCGAACATGCAAACGGTTTTGTACTCTTGCTGCTAGTACATCCAACCTTGTGGATATCCAATCCTCGCTGAAGATCTCCATCAGAAAACAATCTTTGCCCAAGGCAGGAATTTCCGAAACCCATGGCACGTAGCTCAACTTCAAGGTTCTACTGATGGGAAGATGATTAGAGCAGAAAATCCAGGCCCTAGCAGCAGGTATCAAGAAGCTGCTTTCCGAGTCTAGGACGGTCCCTCCACACGCAGAATTGAAGCTCCAAAGTACAGGTGCACACGCAAAAGCTCAAAGCATGGCATGTGCCGGCACAGGGCCCTTTCCCTTCTCCTCCACCCGGAGAATAAAAGGCATTCAATGTTTTGCTCCATGAGCAACAGTGACCCAACGTCACGGAGCATGAACATGTGTGGGGCGGGGGAATGCATCTAATCTGCCATCACCTACACTGCTATACACGCCAGCGTAACAAGTGACATAGTTTCATTTCTCATGAATGAATATCACGATTACAATTACAATCACATATCGGTAAGATGAGAAATAGTAGGGGACCACCACATCACCAGGTACTCGAAATAAGCTCCCGTGTCGCTCCCGCGAGCGGCTCGGGAGCAAACCCTAGCCGCCGCCAGCACCCACCCACCCTCCCCTCCTCCCCTCGCCGCTGTCGGCGGAGGTCGCCGGGCGAAGCCCGCGTGGCTCGGCGGCGGCGGGGCCCTCTTCCTCCTCCGCCCGGGGCTGGCTGGCGCGGGCCGGTGGCATCGGGGGGAGCTCGAGCGGCGGCGCACGCTCGGGGCG
>NC_041393.1:755735515-755736264 GCF_002162155.2 Triticum dicoccoides | reverse complement strand
CGGATCTGGCGAGGGGCGGCTCGGGCTGGCCGCGGTCGCTCGCGAGCGCGGGGATCTGGCGCGGCGCGGCGCGTGGTGGTCGCGGCCGGTTCGCGGGCGCGGGCGCGGGCGCGCGTGGTGACCACGGCGGCTCGGCTGGACGACGGGGGTCGCCGTGGTGTGCGCGGCGTGGCTGCTCAGCTGGGCAGCTGCGTCTGGTGGTTCGGCGGGGGACCTGGATCTGGCAGGTCTGTGGATGCGGGGTGCAGGACCAAATCTGGTTCTCTGCAGACCCGTCGACGAGGAGGCTTGCTGGTGGCCCTGCACAGCGTTGGCGCGCTCGCTGAGTGGGGGGTGCACGGTCCAATGGAGGTACGGGTCGGCCTCGGCCGGCTGCGTGGGAGTGGCTGCCCCGGGCGAGTAGCCTGGCCGGTGCTAGCCGGCCGGCGACGATGGCGCTCGTGGGCGTCGCTATCCTCCTTGGAGGCGTCGTCGGGAATCTTCACAGCCTCTACTTCCGGTTCAAGTTCTTCGGGTGAAAGCCTAGATCCTGCTGTAGGGTCGGGCGGTGGCGTCGTCTTCAACGTCGTTCCCCTCTTTAGGGCGTCGTCTTGAAGACCTTGATCCCATTAGTGCTTCCTGCGGCTGGACGTGCACGATGGCTTCTGTGGCAACGATGACGGCGGTGAGCAATGTCGGAGGCGTGGCCTTGGTCGTGGTAGTCGGCTCTTCTTCTCCGGCGTGTCCGTGGGTGTGCCTCGACCGCCTGT
>NC_041393.1:755713473-755735207 GCF_002162155.2 Triticum dicoccoides | reverse complement strand
CTCCGTGACGCCACCCCTGCCTGTTTCCTTAGTAGTTTCTTCGTCGGTGTCGGAGTTGTGCTGCCTAGTATGGATTGTATGGAGTGTTGTGCTGCAGCTATTAGGGTTGTTGTTTCTTTTTCTTTTCTTTTCTCTTTCTTTGATCTTCGGATCTGGTCCTAGGACCTTCACCACCTTGTTGTTTTCCGCTGCTTCCTGCTATTATCAATGAAATGCCAGCGATGCTGGATCTTTCAAAAAAGAAATAGTAGGGCCATGGCATCACAGCTCGGTCATCCTTTTGCAGGCATCTCGTCCCATTTTGTTTTGATTTCCGTACACCGCCGACGAATCCTGAGATTTACTGGAATACATCGTTCCCACCGCACACAATTTGTTCAGTTACAGGGGATAGATCCCATCGACGAGATCTATTAGCTACAGTGCCGTGCCGTCCATTCACTGGTACTCACACTTCATTGCCACAAAGGTTTTTTCTTTTCTTTTTTATTACAAAGCTCGTACCGAATATAGATGAGCTCTTAATGGTGAAGCAGAGAGGAGTGAAGTCTGTCCCGCTCACTTGGAGAGCAGCCCAAAGTAGGGATTCTCCATGGCAGACGCGATCCCGACCCCCGCTGCGTTGAGGAGCGCCACGTCGACCTTGCCCCTCGGCATGACCAGGTAGCTGTTGTTCCTGAGCTTCTTGAACCCGCACAGCTCCAGGAACTCTACCCCGCCTTGCAGATTACCCACCCTGTCCTGTTAAACAGCAGGGGTTGAGAATGAGGCGGCTTTCTGGACTAAATAGCCATACGTAGCATATCGCGTTCTCCAGTACCTTGAAAACAGGGTTGCTTAGTCGAATCCTCCTGAACTTCTCCTCTTCTGGGTTCTTTACTATGTTGGCGACTATCTTCAGCAATATTTGGAATGCTCTTTTCACTCTAGCGTTGTCATCCTACAAAGAGTGGCCAACGACACGTCAGATGGTTTGTGGCATCCCCATAACACGAGGGGTTATTGCGTTATACAGCTTCATTTTGCATGTCTTGCACAAACAGACTGCTGAATTCTATTAGAGCGCTGATGTTAGACCATTGCGAACAAAATGGAAGGCCCAGTTCCAGACTACAAAACCCAAGCTGAAAAAGCCAAAAAAAAAAGACAACCTAAAAGAGCACATGATGCAGAAACTAAGCATCCTGGTGTGTAGACAGGCTAGTTTCAGTTATCTGCATGGACCGAAATTGCACAGCAGCATTTGTGTGAAATACAGTAGTAATCATGATTGTGATGCGGCAGAGCGTAGAAGGTTTATTGCGTTAATTGTGCAAAACAGTCAACAGCTCCATGTATCATAAATCATAACTGCAGGAAGATCATTTTACCTTGTGATTCTTTTTCAGATTTCGTAGACAATCTCTCAATTGTTCTGATGTTACAATTGGTTCAATAGGTTTTACCTGAGCAGTCAAAAAAGAGTCAGGAATGTGTTTTGGAGGTTTTGCTCATGTAATGTAGTACTATGGGGAACTTTAGACCTTTGCGAGAGTTACTATTGGGGGTGATGCTACTGTATTTTCCCGTGGCAAACCAAGTCCTCTCCTCCTTTCGGCCTGCATAGAGGAAAATAATGTAAGTCTTTTCAGCAGTCCAACAAGCAATGTAGTGTCTCGCTCAAAGTCCGAAAGTTTTGGAGAAAAATAGTGGCTAATGAGTAACACAAGAAAATTCTCACTCTGATCATGTAGGAAATATTGATTACACTCTACTGATAATACTGCCATGGGTAGACTTAATCGATAATTACAGGTAGGCTTGCTCCATTGCAAGGAGACCGAATTTTCTTAGTTGAAATTCAAAGGCATTCACACACAAAAAAAGGATGTATTGTTGCATGTAGATATGGGTCTGTGGAGAGATATAGACATATAGGGTAACATTATTGATGTGGAAACCCAAGAAGCAACTGTAAGGAGTGCACGGGATTCAGTGACCATTGTCCTATAAAAATTGAATTCAAAATAACAGATGGAATGAAACATCAAAGTTTCAAAGTATTAGTCGGATTAGATTCAATGGGACCTTATCATCCTCTATACGCTGACGGATTCTCTCCCTTGCTCTTTTCTCCTCCTCTTGTTCTGCTTTTCGACTTTCCATCATGCTGTATTAGACAAAAATATTGTTTCCATTGTTATGATGCAACTTATCTCTGTTACATAGCCCATGGGGCATATATATATCACACATGACTTGGGGTACAAGGAAAGGAAACATAGGCTAATAACGACATCCTAAACCAATACTAATGCTTCCTAACATCCATGAGTACATTTGAGTTGGAAATAGAAGATATGAGTTGCATTTGACTGAAAATAGCCGACATGAGTTGAATACGAAACCCACCGTTTTCTTTGATTTTCTTCAAGAGTCCGTTTTGCTTCCATAACATCTTTAGCAGCTTGAATCCTCACCCTCTTTACAAAAACAACAAATAAGTTTCACATGAACGATAATGCTCATAGGATATGTAAAACAGCCTAGCAAATACTTTTCACAAAAATATCACAATACTAGCCGAGAGCTGATGTCCATTGACAATAGTAGGTTTTACTTTCTATCATACTCTAGCATGTAACACTTAGCAGAATGTAGGGATGCGTCATCGTTGACTCTTTTTGTTGCAAATCAAAATCAATGGTTTTCAATATTTATATAGCATGTCATCATTTTTTTAACAAGCTACTACTTCTGCATGCAATATGCAACACAAAAGTGCAAAAATGATGGTGGACAAGCGACAGGTTACAACAAAGAGGGTTTGACATCCCAACGGAGAACAGTGCAGGCCAACATGAACTTATTGCATGATAGCTGCTATGTATGATAACTAAAACTACAACAAAGCACATTCTAGCTCTTCCCTGCTGCAGTGTTACGGTTTTTACTTCTTAATAGCATTGAAATATTGTCAGACCTTATCCTCCTGAAGTTGATTTCTGATTCTCCCTCTTGATTTTTCTTCCTCGACACGCTTTGACTTATGTAGTGCTAGAACCCTGCAGTGTAGGAGGGTTGCTGCCTTGCAGGAATGGTAAACAAAACGCAAACAGCTCGCCAGAGAACATCTATTCAAAACAAGGTACAAACCTCTTTCTATCCTCTTCCTCATGTTCATTGGCATTGAGTTCTCTTTCCACCTCTGAAATCTCCTGATAAAAAAAATTGGGTGTGACAAAAGATTACGAACTATAAACACTAGCTCGGATTAGGTGAGGCATAGACAAAATGCTGGTGAAGTGGCAGCCTGGCAGGTGGCTGCGATGCGGTACCTACTAGTCAACATTTTACTACAATATTTATATTATGTAAGCATACAGAAACAATGGCAAAAGAGAAAACGTGTGCACTTGTATCTCATTTCCAGACATAATATTTTTAGTTCAATGTGCTATGAGAAATCCTTTGTTGAATCTGAAGCTGTGAGTTAAAAATGGAGGAAAGGAATTTATGTAAATTTCAGCCTGGTTTAACTTTTTCCAATAGTGATTAGGCAGGTTCTAGTCCTCCGTGAATGACAAAAAGACTTAACCATATAACATGCTAACACGACAAGAAAGGACTGAGATATCAAAATTACGAAGAAATGTTTAGGTAGCACCTTCTGACTTCCAGCTGTAGCTTGCTCTTCTGATTTTCTCTCCTGGGCATGGGTCCTACAAGACAACCATGCCCGATCCCATGATTATTATGCAACAGCATAGCAAACAGAAGGCATGTGTTCTTTTGGAGTACATAAGCTTCTCATGAATACATATTCTCCATCAGTAGTCAGTAAATTGTAATATTAACCCTCTGTTTCTTTTTGTGAGGTATCCACGCATTCCAAGGTTCAAGCTTGACCAAGAGACGAACAATTATATCAACAATGTGTAAGTTACGTGACACAAAACTGATACCGTTGGATTTTTATTCAAAAGCATTTTGTAATGATACCACCCACATTTTACAGTCTAATGTTGTCAAGCTTACTTTAAATGCATGGAGGCCTTGCATAAAAACAGAGGGAGTAAGCATTTATGTCTGACACATGACTTGCCTTATTCAACAGTTATTTGCAACTTTTGGTCATTTGTATCTTCCATTTTACCAGTGCATGGAATTAAACTGTTAAATGTAGCAAGTGATCAGACTTAACGGCAAATTTTCCCAGATGAACTATTTTATTTTGTAAAAAGGAAGGACAGTTATAAAAAGGCTGTTTCCTCCCTTGAGCTATCCCCAACACGACACCTTTTTCCATTAAGCACTGCACAGACTCTTAGACTTTGCTCCCTGAAGTGTTAGGTTGACATAGCAGGCTGACATACATAAATGTAAAAAGCTCTGGATTATCAAGTGCAGACTTCCAGACAGTTGGCAGGATAGCTATTTGACAGTGATTTGTGCTCCAATTCCACTGAAATAACACTTGATATTTCCTATTGAGTTTCATTCAATAACCAGTACATTCAAAAGGCCTATGATGTCGGGTTGATGGGGCAGCAATTTTTCTCTCAAAATTGCAACAGCCAGTCAAGTGCCCGCACTCATGGCAGTGCTGATTTCATATTTTGATTTATCGAGTTTATACAACAACCAGTTCATCTAAGAACTTAGGCCCTTAGGTTAAGGCGAGTAACAGTTTCCTACTTTGTTTTCTATAACATTCTGGAAAAAACTAACCTCATTCCTTGAGCGCTGTTTCTCACTTCGTTTGATGTGTCGCCGCATTCAATGCTGATTTCTCTTGAAACCTAAAACATCCAAAGGAATACCAAGAAATCAGAACAGGAGGTTTGAAAAAAAGTGTTTGACATGACAATGCAGATATGTGGACTGTAGACATAGAATAAAGGAAATATATTGGAGAGTTTGTCTAGCTCTACAGAGCATTAG
Source organism: Triticum dicoccoides (assembly GCF_002162155.2). Classification (NCBI taxonomy): domain Eukaryota; kingdom Viridiplantae; phylum Streptophyta; class Magnoliopsida; order Poales; family Poaceae; genus Triticum; species Triticum dicoccoides. The sequence goes on along the minus strand of NC_041393.1, from coordinate 755,730,284 downwards.
GTTATAGACTAAACAACAAAATTGCCACACAGACATGCACTAACATGCAAGTTGCTTCAAAATTAAGTATTTAACGGAACTGAAAAGGGTTGTGCGCTGGAATCTCAGAGAAAACAATTCACAGTTATATATTTAGAGGATAGCTCTGCTGAGGAATATATCAACTGAGTGTAGAATAAGACACATCAGAACAGATTTCTGTTTACAAATCACAATTGCATAAGAAAACCTACCAATGGTAGCTGATCAATGTCTGAGTCACTTTCATGTTCCAGAAGCCAATTTATCGCAGATTCAAGATTGGAATTACCTGATAAGGACATTGGATTATTTCTACAGTTCATTCAGCTTGATATAGAAGAAAAACGTGTTTACAATAAATGTGTCTCCCTATATTTGCAATTAAATAATTACTTTGAACTTTCAAGAAACGCAAATAGTAAGATGTTCGGTAGTCAGTACAAATATAATTGGTGAGAGCATAGAACAGGATGCCCTAGTGTGGTATGATTGATGGATTGTCAGCCTGACAGACTATGGTAGAAAGAAACTTAATACAAGAACGTTACCTTCTAAGCCCATTTGAAACAGACGTACCAGAATAATGAAGTGCCCTAATTGAACGAACGGCGGGGAATCCCATAACTTCAAGTTCACCAAGCATTTTCTTGTCAACTTGTGGGACAGCCATCACTAGAAGTATATGGTAAGAATAAGAGCATGTCATTGAATAGACAACACAAAATACAGGTAAAGTGAGTGCCCCCATGGTTTTGTACAATTTCAGCATATTTCTAAGAGATATTATGATAATGTGTCTGTTTCATTTCTAAGTGAAGTTACCACATTCTGCAATTTAAGATATGCAACCTGTTGATATGCTGATCTTAATCGTTACTCTGTTGGCCTTAATAATTATACTTGGTACAACAGGTGAATCGCAAACTGCCACATGAGTATAAGCTAGAACTACAGGCCATAACACAATTATGAAAGTTTGCACAATTTTGCATACATGTATGCAGAGCTAGAAAGAGGGAACAAAGGAACACATAGAATCTAAGTAGTTTGAAGTACTTCAGGTTTGTGGATGCATTGAAACTTTGAACACAACAACCTGGTAAATTAACAAGAGAAATTCTTACCTTTCAAAGTTGTTTCCTCGCTTTGTAACTTTGTAGCCAAGTTGGTCTACAATCCTCTATAAGTAGGGGGTATGAAGCAATGCGTTACTGCAAATGGAGAGGGGCATCAGAAAATTATGTGAGGAGGTTTAGAGCTTTGCTTTGTCTGTACTTCATTCTTGTCTTGTCTTCTCTAAGGGTTTTCGGGAAATTCAGGTGACTTCTTTCTTCTTCCAGTTACTTATTCCTTCCTTCCTACTTAGGGTTTCCCTCTTGAATCAACACCCTGTGCTCACAGTTCCTTCATTTGAACAAACTCATAAAAAATCAATACAGAACTCAGTTGGACGATAATCAAAATCTAAAATTATAACTTCACTGTACTACAGGCATCTGACAGTGATCATCAACATCCAGTTAACCCACGTGGCCCACAGAACATGTCAGCATTCCCTTACAAATTCAGTACATGAATTACACAAAGAACAAAAATAAATTTATCCAATAAAGTTAGTATGCCTGTCAAATCATGAATACATCTGATATTGTACAGAGCAGTGTCAAAAAGGTTAAATAAATTCAAGTCCAGGGCTGTGATAAAGGAACAATTTGTTTCACATAATAAAAGTGTCCATGATCAAGACTACAAGAAAATGATTCAACTCCTAGACTGAACTTTTCTGTACCACCTGATCATGGTGACAACTGTCCTGCCCCCTGGAAACTAATAGCACATTCTTTTCTCAGGAAAGATTACATGAGCTGGGCATGAAACTATTAAGCATATGGACATGAAAAATCTAGACAAACATTGGAGATAAATGGCACAATGTTGAGCACAAGAAACTATAATAACATACATATTTCCAGAGTTTTAATTGATTGGAGTGCTCGTGTGTAATTTTTGACGAGGGGAAAATGGGAAATGTTTTGCAACCAGAGGTCTAAGGATATATTACATAGAAATGACAATGTTTTCATCCAACAAACAAAGCATCATAAGGCAAATATGCGCACCATAGTATAATGACTCATGTTAGATTTTGAAACAAATGCGGGATTCTGCTGCCAATCAGTGCAAGCTTGGATTTGGATACTTTACGAAAGGAGGTGCTGCACGGCCATTATAGACATCACAAGATTTTTGGTTTCCAGATATTTCCTTGAAGCTGCCTTAGCTCGGCAAAAAATGAAAAGAATACTAAACACAATAAAAATGAAAAATAACTCAAATTTCCCCATTTTTGGACAGTGTGGGTGGGGATGGAATAACCTCAGTAAAGAACGAAATATGAGTGGTTCATAAACTCAGTAAAGAATGAAAAATAACTCAATTTTTTCCTTTTTTGGACAGTGTGAGTGGGAGTGGAATAACTTTTGTGAGACGTGCTTTATCCAATTTACTGTTAACAGCGGAAGAAGGGAACTCATGGGATGATTCAAGGCTATGAACATGGTATTCCAGGGAAGGTTGCCTATCAATAATAGCTGATACATCATTATCCAAATGAACAGTACATAGTAGTAATCTTATCAGAAGTGAACCTACAGGATGCATCATCAATTACAGAGTTCCATTTTAATGCTTTAGCCTACTACTACTAGTATAATATGTCACCGCATGGCCAGTGCAATACTATCAAACAGGAACGAAAACATTTCTCAGGCACTTCTGGTGTGGCTGCTGGAATGAATAATTTCAGTAATCATCACCAGTGAATGGTGGTAATACCTCAAACCCTACTGTTTGCAAAACCTGCAACTAAATATTGTCCCCAATGTTATTTCCAGGCATCACCCTACGGTAGACCGACCATCATTCCTGACTACACATGAATCTCGAGAAGGATTGCAACTATTCCCGAGCACTGAGATGTACTCATTGATGCGCCGATGTTTCTCCTCCAGTGTCGCTATCATCTCATCAGCAGCCTCATTGATCGTCCATGGAACGTACCTGTCCATCCGCTCGAACCACTCCTGCAATGTAATAGTATCCAGGCTGCTTCTCCCAGTATGCTTCTCACCCTTCTCATCATCCTCTAACTCTCCTCCGCTGTTAACTGCTTTCATCTTTCCATTCTCCTCCTCTCCTCCACCTTCATTTATCTCCTTATCCCCGTTGTCAGAAGCAAAGCACTCGGTATCTGTCATCCCTTTTGGCACTCTACGTGCCAGCCCCCTCTGAGCAACAGGCACTTCCTCCAATGCATTTGAAGTCCCTTCCACTTCTTCATCCCCAGCAGCCACCTCACTCTTCTCCTTCTCTCTTGGTGCAGCCACCTCCTCCTCCTCAAGAACAGCCTTCCTTGCACGAGCCCTTGTGACCCTTCCCTGGACCCTTCTGGACGTTGGCTTTGGAGGCAGCGGCGGAGGAGCAACCGTCGTTGCAACCTCCCTCCCTTCACGGCATGTCACCACCACAGCCTCCTCCTCCTTCCCCTCATCTCCCTTCTCCGGTTCAGAGGACTCAGCCTTCTTCCTCTTCCAGCCGCGTGTTGCCACCGCGGCCTTCTCCTCTTTCTGTTCATCTACAGTCTCCAGTTCAGGGAACTCCACAGAATTCTTCATCTTCCTGCCGCGTGTTGCCACCGCGGCATTCACCTCTTTCTGTTCATCTGCCTTCTGCAGTTCAGGGAACTCCACAGCCTTCTTCCTCTTCCTGCCGCGTGTTGCCACCGCAGCCTTCTCCTCTTTCCGCTCATCTGCCTTCTCCAGTTCAGGGGGCTCCACAGCCTTCCTCCTATCGCAGAGTGTCGCCACTGCGGCCTCCTCCATCTCTTCCTTACCCGCTTCCACGGACTCCGCTCCAGCCACCTTCTTCCGTCCGCCACCACGTGTAACTACCCGGTGGCTCTCTTCCTCCACCATTACTGCCGCTGCATCCGGCCCTCCCTTCTCAGTATCGGAGGGTTCCAACGCCGCCGCCGCCGCCCTCTTCCCCACCATCTTCCGTGTGCTCAGGCGGGTGACGGATGGGGTCGGCTTCTCCTCCACCACCGCCACCGCCGCCGCGCGGCGCGAGGAGCGCCTAGGGCCGGGTTTCACATCCAAATCAGGCGCGATGGACACGGCGAGAACGGTGGACTGACCGAGGATGATTAGGTCCCCGTGGGAGAGCGGGACGGGGACGGAGGGCAGGAGGCGGGCACCATTGATGAAGGTGCCATTGGAGGAGCCGAGGTCGGACACGGCCCAACGGGACGCGGGAGGCGGGAGGAACTCGATGGTGAGGTGGCGCTGCGACGCGCCCACGTCGCGCATGGCGAGGTCGTTGCCGGAGACGACGCGGCCGACGCGGAGCGCGGCGCCCGCGCGACATCGCCGGGTCTCTCCCTCGCGCGGGCCCTTCTCCACCGCCAGGGTGAGCACCGGCGGCGGAGCGGCCATTGGGGGCAAGTGGGAGGCCTTTTTTTCTGTTTGAACTTTGGGAGGCCTTTCTGAACTTGCTGCCTGATACTTCCGCTTCAGAATTTTTCGCGAATACGCACAGGATGCATATCTTTTCATTGATAAAACAAGAGTTGTACAGCATGAGGTTACAAGAGCTTGCTAAGCCATGTATACACATGAAGGCATGGAAGCTAGGAGCAAAATAGACATGGGGTTGCTCAGCCCCAGAAACCTAGAGTGCTATCTTTCGAGAATGATTTTGTGCACATGCGCGCTTCGTCTCTAATGATGTCGGAAAGCCGGGTGATGGAGGGCTGCTTGTCGTCGAAGATGCAAGCGTTCTGGTGCTTCCAAAGCCACCAGGCAGTGAGGATGATGAGAGAGGCCAAACCCTTGCGCGTAGGGGATGGCGAACAGTTGCAGGACGTCTCCCACCAGGTGAAGAAGCCAGTGTCACTGCTCGGGATGTCGGCGGTGGAGCGAACCCAATTGAGGATCCCGTGCTATATTTGGCGAGAAGGGGCAGCCCGCCAAAAGATGTTGCATTGTCTCATCTTCTTGATCGTAGAAGGCGCAGGAGTCCTCGTGTGGAAGGTGAAAGCACAAGTGCTTCCTGGGTGATTTTGGTAATTAATATCAACATATCTTTTGTTGGACTAATATATTTATCTACATATTTCAGATAAGTCCAACAATGTAGTGGCATGGACAAGAAGATGTGGAGCCCTTTCAAGATGCCAAGGACAAAGAATTGGCTCAAGCACAAAGCTCAGGACTCTACATTTTCTGTTTTAGTGATCCAAGATCACATTGAGTCTCTAGGAAAGCCAATACTATTAAAATGGGATGAGGTGTTGCTTAATGGCTTGCTTGTTCAAAGTGCTTAGTGATATGCTCTAAAGCCCTCAACCACCTTCTCATATCCACATATGTCCAAACCAAAAGTCAAACTCGGCCCACCGATTTGATCCATCCGGCGCCACCGAGTTCAATTGACATAGCCACTGCCAGAAACTCTAATCAATTCGGTCACACCGATGGGATCTCGGTCTCACCGAGATGGGCTTGCAAACTCTCTGTTGTCTATTGCAATATTTTCGGTCCCACCGAGAAGATGTAATGGGTCACACCGAGTTTGCCTAACCATCTCTCTGTTTTGCTTATTACCAAATCGGTCCCACCGAGTTGTGTATCGGTCAAACCGAGATGAGGTTTTACCATAACCCTTGCACATCGGTCCCACCGAGTTTATCATATCGGTCCCACTGAAATTGCCTAGTTTTCTGATTCGGTCCCACCAAGTTTGGTATATTGTGTGTAACGGTTAGATTTTGTGTGTAGGCTATATATACCCCTCCACCCTCTCCTCATTCGTAGTGGAAGCCATCAGAATGTGCCTACACTTCCACTACTCATTTTCTGAGAGAGAATCACCTATTCATGTGTTGAGGCCAAGATATTCCAATCCAACCATATGAATCTTGATCTCTAGTCTTTCCCAAGTTGCTTTCCACTCAAATCATCTTTCCACCAAATCCAACCCTATGAGAGTGAGTTGAGTGTTGGGGAGACTATCATTTGAAGCACAAGAGCAAGGAGTTCATCATCAACACACCATCTATTATCTTTTGGAGAGTGGTGTCTCCTAGATTGGTTAGGTGTCACTTGGCACTACTAGAAAAACAGCTATAGCTAATATGGACATTAATGGCGCACTATACATGTGGTGCGCCACTGCTATATAGCAGTGGCGCACCATGTGTAGGTGTGCCATTAGTAACCAAAATAGTAATGGCGCACCAGGTGAAAAGTGCGCCATTACTAAGTTTGACCAAGGTTTGACCCAGTCATACACATAGTAATGGCGCACTTTGTATAGGTGCACCATTACTAAGTCATGTGTATGACTGGGTCAAACCTTGGTCAAACTTAGTAATGGTGCACTCTACATAAGTGCGCCATTACTATGTCAAACCTAGTAATGGCGCACCTATACAAAGTGCGTCATTATTAACTTTAACCAAGGTTTGACCAAGTCATACACATAGTAATGGCGCACTTTGTGAAGGTGCGCCATTACTAACTTTGATATGTATGCAAAAATGTTCAAAATATTATACGTAATATGACCGGGAAGTTTGAAAAATTTCACCAAATGCACCCCCCCCCCCTCGACCACCTTTTCAGTTTTGAAAAAATGAAAGGAAATGATGGAAGTGTCAAAAAAATAAAAGAAAATAAGTTTCCCATGTGATATGTGGTCTAGTTGTTGGGAAAAATTACAAATATGAATTTCGACTTTATTTGCAAAATCTTTCTGGAATTTAGTAAAATGGGCATAACTTTTGCATATGAACTCGGATTAAAAAGTTTTTTATATGAAAAATCATCTACTCGAAAAGTTACATCCGAATTCAACAAGGGGAACCCCGTTGAAGATTTTTAGAATCCCCAAAAACCTAACATAATAAAAGATACGGGGCTTTTAAAATCTAGAGGGGGAAAATGGAAAGAAAATTCAAACTTAGTAATGGCGCACCATTTGCTAGGTGCGTCACTAGTAACAGAAAAAAAATTGGTTTCGAATATTTTTTGGGGAAAAAATGTTCAAAATATGATACGTAATATGACCGGGAAGTTTGAAACATTTTTCCAAAATTTCATCACACTCATGAACATGAACAAAGTCCTAGACATCAACAAGGTTTAATAGGATTGATATGATAGATATATCAACAAGTGCCTATTAAGTGAGCTGGTGCTAGGGTTGGATAGAACTGAGAAGTTAAGCGTGCTTGGGCTGGAGTAGTGTGAGGATGGGTGACCTTCCGGGAAGTTTGACCATGGAGTACGATTTGACTTGAGATTAAGCATATTGACCCGAGATTAAGCCATAGTGACCCGAGATTAAGAAAAAAACGAAAAAAATCTATGTCGCACTTCTAGGCATAGTAATGGCACACTATGTGGTAAGCCACTAGTATCTGGGATACTAATGGCGCACCAGAGGTGCGCCATTACTATTTGTTACTAGTGGCGTGTTAATAGTGGCGCACCTATAGTGCGCCATTAATAGCAAAAACTGGTGCACCACTAACAGCCTTTCTTCTAGTAGTGTGGGAGCCTTTGACAAGATTGCGGAGTTGAACCAAGGAGTTTGTAAGGGCAACGAGATCGCCTACTTCGTGAAGATCTACCCTAGTGAGGCAAGTCCTTCATGGGCGATGGCCATGGTGGGATAGACAAGGTTGCTTCTTCGTGGACCCTTCGTGGGTGGAGCCCTCAGTGGACTCGCGCAGCCGTTAGGGTTGAAGTCTCCATCAACGTGGATGTACGATAGCACCACCTATCGGAACCACGCCAAAAACATTCATGTCTCCAATTGCGTTTGCATACTCCAATCCCATCCCTTTACTTTCTTGCAACTTGCATGCTTTACTTTCCGCTGCTCATATACTCTTTGCATGCCTGCTTGATATGTATCATGTTCGGTTGAAATTGTGCTAATCTATTACCTCAACTTGAAAAACTTAAAAACCGCCAACTCTGTTTGTTGAGGGTCTATTCACCCCCCTCTAGACACCTTTTCTCGATCCTTTCAATTGGTATCAGAGCTTTGGTCTCCATTGCTTTGGTTTAAATACCATTGGAGGAAGATGGATGAGTCTACTTTGGGGAGTCTTAGACATAGAGTGCCTATACTTGATGGAGAGTACTTTCATGAGTGGAAAAATGAGATGCTTGTGATTTTCAATCAATATCATTTGAAACAAGTACATTACTAGCCCTTGTGCATGTCATGTTAATCCTATGCATCCTACTCTTGATGAGTCAATTGACATGATTCGAAATCTTAGAACTGTTAATCTTATCACTAGAGGTTTTCCTAGAAACTTGATTGGTTGCTTGCCTACTCTTAAGTGTGCCTACACTATATGGAGATTTCTTGAGGAAAGATTTCGAAATTATTCCTTGCAAAATCTAGATGAGATTCTTCATAAGTCTATTGCCTGGAGTAAGATGAATTCCAATGATCCTAAGTTTGGTGATTGTTTATTTGAGCTTACAAATCTTATGCGTGCCAAAGGAGATGTTGGAATTATTAGCAATATTATTTCCGAAGCTATTAGAATTCATAAAGAAGATCATTGTCAAAATCATTTATCTAATGAATCATCCTCTCTAGGAATTGATCCACCACATGGCGATGTTGAACATGGATACTATGATGAGGATGATGATAGTGACTATGATCTTGATGATGCAATGAGACACTTTGGTCTTATGGCAAATCTTCGAGGATACATGGCAGGAGGAAAGGAATGGGTCCTTGATAGTGGATGTACCGATCACATGACCGGAGACAAATATATGTTTCGTGAGCTTGCTGAAAACGGCGGCCCTTGAAAGTATGTCACTTTTGGTGATAACTCAAAGCGTAAGGTGGTTGGCCTCGGTAAGGTGGCCATCTCACATGATAGCTCCATACAAAATGTCATGCTTGTTGAATCTCTTGGCTATAATCTGCTTTCTATTTCTAGACTAGCTGACTTTGGTTTCAATGTCATATTTACCAAAGTAGATTGTCAAGTGTTTCGTAGAGATAATCATAAAATGGTCTTTACCGGTATACGTAAAGGTGATCTATACATTGTTGATTTCACTAAAAAGGCTCAACCCAGAACTTGCTTAATTGCTAAATCTTCTAAAAGCTGGTTGTGGCATAAACGGTTAGGTCATGTGGGCATGCGAAACCTTGACAAGCTTATTAAAGGAGATCATATCCTTGGTGTTAAAGATGTCATATTTGATAAGGATAGACTTTGCAGTGCTTGCCAAGCAAGAAAACAGGTTGGAGGAAGCCACCCCATGAAAAACATCATGACCACAAGGAGACCGCTCGAGCTACTTCACATGGATCTTTTCGGTCCCAGCGCTTACAAAAGTCTCGGTGGAAACTCATTTGGTCTAGTTATAGTTGATGATTTTTCAAGATTTACGTGGGTATTCTTTCTCGATGATAAATTGCAGGTCCAAAAGATCTTCAAAAACTTCGCTAGGAAGGCCCAAAATCAATTTGAAGTAAAGATCAAGAAGGTTCGCAGCGACAACGGAACGGAGTTCAAGAACGCCAATGTGGACACCTTTCTTGACGAAGAAGGGATTTCACATGAGTTCTCGGCTACGTACTCTCCTCAACAAAATGGAGTTGTTGAGAGGAAGAATCGGACGCTCATCGAAATGGCAAGAACGATGCTTGATGAGTACAAGACGCCAAAGCACTTTTGGGCGGAAGCGGTTGAGATAGCTTGTCATGCGAAAAATTGCTTGTATCTTCACAAGCTACTCGGCAAGATGGCATACGAGCTTCTCACCGGTAATAAACCCCAAGTTGGATACTTTCGAGTATTCGGCTCAAAGTGCTACATTCTTAATAAGCATCATCGTTCTAAATTTGCTCCTAAATCTCCTGAGGGTTTTCTACTTGGTTATGGCTCAAACTCTCACACTTACCGTGTCTATAACAATTTCACCCAAAAGGTTGAAGAGACGGTAGATGTGAGGTTTGATGAATCTAACGGCTCGTAAGTAGAGCAACTGCCAATTGATGTAGGAGATAAAGATCCTTTGGAAGCAATCCAAGACTTGTCTATTGGCAAGGTTCGTCCAACGGAGGTGAAGGAGAGTACCTCGTTCGTCCAAGTGGAAGCTTCTACCTCACAACAAGGTGAACCAAGAGTTGATATGGAAGCATCCACAAGCGAGACACACCAAGATGAAGAAAACAAGGAAGTACACCAAGATGAACCTCATCAACCTCCTTCTCCACCACAACAAGAGAACGACAATGTCAACAATGATGAAGGCCAAGAAGAAGAACAAGATGATGAAGAAGATGTTCCACCCCGATCAAAGCAAAAGCTCTCACGAGTTCGAGCAAGAGTTGCTAGAGACCATCCCGTCGAGCAAATCTGCAATAATATCCAAACCGGGAGAATCACTCACTCTAAATCTCGGTTGGCTAACTTTTGTGAACATTATACATTCATCTCTAGCATTGAACCCATGAAGTTTGAAGAAGCATTGGAAGATCCGGATTGGATAAATGCCATGCATGAAGAACCACACAACTTTGAGAGAAACCAAGTGTGGACATTGGTCGAGAAGCCCGACAACAACCATAACATCATCGGTACCAAATGGGTGTTTCGCAACAAGCAAGATGAAGATGGACAAGTAGTTCGCAACAAAGCACGTCTCGTCGCCCAAGGCTACACTCAAGTCGAAGGTATGGACTATGGTGAGACATATGCCCCCGTTGCTAGACTAGAGTCCATTCGCATCTTACTTTCCTATGCTAATCACCATGATATCACTTTATATCAAATGGACATTAAGAGTGCTTTTCTAAATGGTGAAATTGAGGAGGGAGTTTATGTTAAACAACCTCCTAGCTTTGTTAATCCTAAGAAACCTAATCATGTTTACAAGCTTCACAAAGCTCTTTATGGTCTTAAACAAGCTCCTAGAGCATGGTATAAATGCTTGACCAAGTTCCTTATTGAAAAAGGCTTTGAGATTGGAAAGATTGATTCTACTCTTTTCACTAAAAGGGTTAATGGAGAATTATTTGTGTGCCAAATCTATGCTGATGATATTATATTTGGTTCTACTAACCCTCTTTTTAGTGAGAAGTTTGGGAAGCTTATGTCGGAGAAGTTTGAGATGTCTATGATGAGTGAACTCAAGTTCTTTCTTGGTTTGCCAATCAAGCAAACTAAGGAAGGTACCTTTGTATCTCAAACGAAGTACACCAAGGACTTGTTCAAGAAGTTGAATATGCAAGAATGCAAAGGTATGAGTAGACCCATGCCTACTAGTGGACATCTTGACTTGACCAAAGATGGTGTACCCGTTGATCAAAAGGTTTACAGCTCTATGATTGGTTCATTATTATATCTATGTGCCTCTCGTCCCGATATTATGCTAAGTGTGTGCATGTGTGCACGATATCAAGCGGCCCCCTAAAGAATGCCATCTTAAGGCCGTGAAAAGGATAGTGAGATACTTAATACATACACCAAACTTTGGCATTTGGTATCCAAAGAGGGCCTGTTTTAATCTTGTTGGCTACTCCGACTCGGACTATGCCGGTGACAAGGTTGATAGAAAGTCCACTTTGGGTACTTGTCAATTTCTTGGTAGATCTCTTGTGTCTTGGTCCTCCAAGAAACAAAACTCGGTATCCTTATCCACCATCGAAGCGGAATACATTGCCGCCGGTTCATGTTGTGCTCAATTACTTTGGATGACCCAAACCCTTAAAGATTATGGGATATATGTGAAACATGTTCCTTCGCTTTGTGAAAATGAAAGTGCTATTAAAATTTCTCACAATCTCGTGCAACATTGTCAAACTAAGCACATTGAAGTTCATCATCATTTCATTCAAGATCATGTTGCTAAGGGTGATATTAACCTTAAGCATGTTCGCACCGACAAGCAATTGGCAGATATATTCACTAAACCACTTGATGAGAAAGTGTTTTGCAGGTTGAGAGGTGAATTGAACATCATTGATGCCTCAAACTTGGAGTAGGAACTCCATTTGGATACATGCAAGACATGAGCCTATGACTAATCCTTGATATTTCTCTTATGATGATAATCACATATCTTGGATATATTTGCACCTTGCATGTTATCTAACTCTTGTAGGTACTTGGATGGATCTAATCTATGAGATTGCAACTCACTCACATCTTGAGCAATCTCTACATCACCAAATCTCTACTTTACGGTGGTTGAAAACAAGGAAGCATGAAACCCTCCATATATCCTTTTGACAAATTCCTATATCAAATTTCATGTTTGTCATTTTGGATACACAAGTGATATTCCTTGCACGACAAACTTATGTAGGAAGATGAACTCCAATCACAAGTGGTGCTCCAAATGAAATACATCAACATTGAGCATCCCACGCAAGTTCAACTACATGATCAAGATCAACACCACCACCCAAGGTATGTTATTCCATCTTAGAGAAGCTTTACCCCAGTCATGGGTCAAAGCAACTCAACAAGATGTGAATACATCAAGATGCTTAAACAAAAAATGGCAACCCCATTTTTGAGCTTAAACGATGAGTATGACCTATGATCAAGTGTCTTCACTTGACTCCTAAGTCAATATACTCTAACATAGGTGACCTTGTCGCCGACCAATTCTAGATGAAGTTCTCTAGTGTTTATCCTTGTTCTTGCATTTTGTCTCATGCATATTTGTTCCCCTTTCAAAAAAATCATCTAGATTTCTTCTTTTTTTCTGTTCTGCATTTCTCTGCATTTAATTCATTGCAAATCCTTTAGTTCATTCCTTGCATATCCTTGTGAGATCTTATTCGCTTAGTGAGCTGAGGTGACTAATGCTTTCTCTCTGATGAACTCGGCCAAACCGATTTGCCTCTTTCGATCAAACCGAAACTTTTCGGTGCCACCGAAGGAATCAACTCGGTGTAGCCGATTTCAATGTTGAGAAACCACTTTGTCACTTGCATTCTGCACATTTTGTCCCAACTCCACTTGATGATTCTTATCCTCTACCAACATCATATTCTATGTGCTGCTTTGCTCTGTGACTCAAGGACCAAACCTATTTTGACTCACCTCTAGAAGACCCTTCTTGGAAATTGATGTCAAAGGGGGAGAGAGAGCTCACATCAAAGCTTAATCATATCAAAAGGGTGAAGAGAGAGATATTCTCTTCAAAAGAGAGACCCCATGCTTGGTATTCAAAGAGGAGAGAAGTTCCATGTCTTTAGAGGGGAAAGACATGTTCATGTTGTTTCTGTGTTTACTTTGCTTTGCTCTGATTTTCTTTTCCCTATCTTCTCTCAGTATCCATTATAAGATTCAGGGGGAGCAAGACATCTAAGGGAAGGAAATCTTAAAATTCATTGCATATCTTTACCTTTGGGGACATGTCTACACTCAAATAGAGTAACCTAGTACTCACTCTATACATGTCATCCCAGATCTTGGTACCCTTGTGGTTTACTGCTCTTGCTCTATTTGTAGATGTTTCTATGTTGTCTAACCTTGTTTACTCAGGTTCATCTCTTCCAAAGCTAGCTCAAGACCACAAGGTAAGTATATGCATCACATTCATGTGCATGAGGATCTCTTGCTGATGTACATATTGTTTGCAAGAAGGACTCATGAGCACGAAGGTACATTTCCTATATTCACACCATTTGCTCTCATGCATATAGCCAAGATACATGTGACTCATTGCTTGCTCTGTCATGATTATGCACTCACATACTCTTATGTTCCATATTTACATCATTGCATACATGTAGGGGGAGCCTATGCATGTTACATGTCCTTCCAAAGCTTTTCCTACCTTTCTCTATATTTTTATCTAAAGCTTTGATGTATGTTGTCATCAATTACCAAAAAGGGGGAGATTGAAAGCACAAGTGCTCCCTGGATGATTTTGGTAATTAATGTCAACATATCTCTTGTTGGACTAATACTTTTATCTAGTATATTTCAGATAAGTCCAACAGTGGAGTGGCATGGACAAGAGGATGTGGAACCCCTTCAAGATGCTAAGGACAAAGGATTGGCTCAAGCTCAAAGCTCAGGACTCTACATTTTCTGTTTCAATGATCCAAGATCATATTGAGTCTATAAGAAAGCCAATACTATTAAAAGGGGATGAGGTGTTGCTTAATGGCTTGCTTGCTCAAAGTGCTTAGTGATATGCTCCAAAGCCCTCAACCACCTTCTCATATCCACATATGTCCCAAACCAAAAGTCAAACTCGGCCCCATCGATTTGATCCATCCGGTGCCACCAAGTTCAGTTGACATAGCCACTGCCAAAAACCCTAATTAGTTCGGTCACACCGATGGGATCTCGGTCTCACCGAGATGGGCTTGCAAACTCTCTGTTGTCTATTGCAATATTTTCGGTCCCACCAAGAAGATGTAATCGGTCACACCGAGTTTGCCTGTAAACTCTTTGTTTTGCTTATTACCAAATCGGTCCCACCAAGTTGTGTAATCGGTCAAGCCGAGATGAGGTTTTACCCTAACCCTTGCACATTGGTCCCACCGAGTTTATCATATCGGTCCCACTAAAATTGCCTAACGGTCACATTATGTACTGAATCGGTCCGACCGAGTTTTCTGATTCGGTCCCACCGAGTTTGGTATATTGTGTGTAATGGTTAGATTTTGTGTGGAGGATATATATACCCCTCCATCCTCTCCTCATTCGTAGGGGAAGCCATCAGAACGTGCCTACACTTCCACTACTCATTTTCTGAGAGAGAACCACCTACTCATGTGTTGAGGCCAAGATATTCCAATCCAACCATATGAATCTTGATCTCTAGCCTTCCCCAAGTTGCTTTCCACTCAAATCATCTTTCCACCAAATCCAACCCTATGAGAGTGAGTTGAGTGTTGGGGAGACTATCATTTGAAGCACAAGAGCAAGGAGTTCATCATCAACACACCATCTATTACCTTTTGGAGAGTGGTGTCTCCTAGATTGGTTAGGTGTCACTTGGGAGCCTCCGACAAGATTGTGGAGTTGAACCAAGGAGTTTGTAAGGGCAAGGAGATCGCCTACTTCATGAAGATCTACCCTAGTGAGGCAAGTCCTTCATGGGCGATGGCCATGGTGGGATAGACAAGGTTGCTTCTTCATGGACCCTTTGTGGGTGGAGCCCTCCGTGGACTCGCACAGTTGTTACCCTTCGTGCGTTGAAGTCTCCATCTGCGTGGATGTACGATAACACCACCTATCGGAACCACACCAAAAAAATCCGTGTCTCCAATTGCGTTTGCATACTCCAATCCCATCCCTTTACTTTCTTGCAAGTTGCATGCTTTACTATCTGTTGCTCATATACTCTTTGCATGCTTGCTTGATATGTATCGTGTTCGGTTGAAATTCTGCCAATCTATTACCTCAACTTGAAAAACTTAAAAACTGCCAACTTTGTTTGTTGAGGGTCTATTCACCCCCCCCTAGACACCTCTTCTCGATCCTTTCAAAAGGCCATGTCGAGCAAGTCGTTCAGCCATCCAGCATCGGTCTTGCAACACAAGCCACATGAAGAATTTTATGCAAAGGGGGGCCCATGGCTTCCAAGTGAGCCGCCAGTGCGGGTCTTGGGTGGCGCCATGGAAAAGCGCCTGATAGCATGATCTCATCGAGTAGGTAGCGGAAGAAGTCCAGCGCCATTGGAGGGAGTCTGGGGAGTCAGTGAGAGAGGCGTGACATACGCAGCACCAAAGGTCGACATACTAGATGAGTGCGGCAGCGCCCAGAGCGCCCTGGATGTCACAGACCCATGAGCGCTGGAGGAGGCCATCGTGCATGGTGCGGTTCTTGCGCCGCCGCCAGGAAACAAGTGCGGGAGCGAGCGGGGCGATCTCAGTGACCGATCTGCCATTGATCCAGTGGTCACTCCAGAACCTGCATGAGCGTCCGTTGCTGAGCACCTAGGTGGTAGATGCACGGAAGATGGCCGAGATGGCGGGGTCTTGAGGGATGTGTAGATGACTCCACGGGCACGACGTGTCCATGTACTTGAGCCATAGCCAGCGAGTTCTTAGCGCGATGCCGGTGCGCTATAGGTCACGGACGCCGAGGACGCCAAGAGAAAGCGGGCGGCATACTCTCTGCCAATTAACCAAGCACTGGCCGCCTTTGGCATCCTTGCTCCCAGCCCAAAGGAACCTACGAATGATCCTATTAGCCTGCTTGAGAATGGAGGGGCTGAAGGCGATGGCGGTGAGGAAGTGCATGGGGATGGCACATAGAACGCGCCGGACGAGAGCGAGACGATCTCCTCGGGAGAGAAGGAAGGTGTGCCATGTGGAAAGTTTCCGCTCCAACTTATGGATGGTCGGCATGAGGCTCATGGTAGTAGGCTTGCAGATGGACAGAGGGATTCCCAAGTATTGAATTTGAAATTGCTTCACTGGGCATTGCATCTCGGAAGCAATGGTCGCTATGTCCTCGTCATTGCACTTGATGGGTGTGGCCGAGCACTTGTTGAAGTTGGTGCGGAGATATCATGGTGATCTGGGCGGCAAAAGATGACGATGTCGTCGGCATAAAGGGAGATGCTAGAGGCCGCGTGTCTCATGGTCAACCGTTGGATGAGGCCAAGCTCCACGACACGGATGAGCATGGAGTTAAGGACGTCGATGACGATAGTGAAGAGCATCGGAGAAATCGGGTCGCCCTGGCGAAGGCCGCAGGCGTG
>NC_041393.1:755671615-755713269 GCF_002162155.2 Triticum dicoccoides | reverse complement strand
TGACACGGGTGGAGGCAGTGGATAGAAGGATCGATATCCAGTCGCGCCAACGTTGGCCAAAGCCAAGATGCTGCAGGGTCTCAAGGAGAAAGGGCCAGGAGATGCTATCGAAGGCCCATGCGATGTCAAGCTTTAGGAGCATGCGAAGCACCTTGAGGTTGTGAAGGAGACACGTCGTTTGCTGGACGAGCAGAAAGTTGTCGTGAATACATCGGCCGACGATGAAGGCGCTCTGGTTGGTCGATGATACGTCTCCAACGTATCTATAATTTTTGATTGTTCCATGCTATTATATTATCCATCTTGGATGTTTTATATGCATTTATATGCTATTTTATATGATTTTTGGGACTAACCTATTAACCTAGAGCCCAGTGCCGGTTTCTGTTTTTTCCTTGTTTTTGAATTTTACAGAAAAGGAATACCTAACGGAGCCCAATTAATGTGCCAATTTTTGATGATTTTTTATGGACCAAAAGAAGCCCTCGGAGTAAAAGAGTTGGGCTAGAAGAGTCCCGGGCCATCCACGAGGGTGGAGGGCGTGCCCCCCTATCTCTTGGACGGCTCGGAGACCCTCCTGACATGGGACCTACGCCAAAAATTCCTATAAATACAGAAACCTCCAGAAAATAACCTAGATCGGGAGTTCCACCGCCGCAAGCCTCTGTAGCCACCAAAAACCAATCGAGACCCTGTTCCAGCACCCTGCCGGAGGGTGGATCCCTCACCGGTGGCCATCTTCATCATCCCAGCGCTCTCCATGATGAGGAGGGAGTAGTTCACCCTCGGGGCTGAGGGTATGTACCAGTAGATATGTGTTTGATCTCTCTCTCTCTCTCTCGTGTTCTTGATTTGGCACGATCTTGATGTATCACGAGCTTTGCTATTATAGTTGGATCTTATGATGTTTCTCCCCCTCTACTCTCTTGTAATGGATTGAGTTTTCCCTTCGAAGTTATCTTATCGGATTGAGTCTTTAAGGATTTGAGAACTGTTGATGTATGTCTCTCTTGTGCTTATCTGTGGTGACAATGGTATATTCACGTGGTCTACTTGATGTACATTTTGGTGATCAACTTGCGGGTTCAGTGACCTTGTGAACTTATGCATAGGCGTTGGCACACGTTTTCGTCTTGACTCTTTGGTAGAAACTTTGGGGCACTCTTTGAAGTACTTTGTGTTGGTTGAATAGATGAATCTGAGATTGTGTGATGCATATCGTATAATCATGCCCACGAATACTTGAGGTGACATTGGAGTATCTAGGTGACATTAGGGTTTTGGTTGATTTGTGTCTTAAGGTGTTATTCTAGTATGAACTCTATGATAGATCGAACATAAAGAATAGCTTCGTGTTATTTTACTACGGACTCTTGAATAGATCGATCAGAAAGGATAAGTTTGAGGTGGTTTCGTACCCTACAATAATCTCTTCGTCTGTTCTCGCTATTAGTGACTTTGGAGTGACTCTTTGTTGCATGTTGAGGGATAGTTATATGATCTAGTTATGTTATTATTGTTGAGAGAACTTGCACTAGTGAACATATGAACCGTAGGCATTGCTTCCTAGCATTGCAATACCGTTTGTGCTCACTTTTATCATTAGTTACCTTGCTGTTTTTATAATTTCAGATTACAAAAACCTATACCTACCATCCATATTGCACTTGTATCACCATCTCTTCGCCGAACTAGTGCACCTATACAATTTACCATTGTATTGGGTGTGTTGGGGACACAAGAGACTCTTTGTTATTTGGTTGCAGGGTTGTTTGAGAGAGACCATCTTCATCCTACACCTCCCACGGATTGATAAACCTTAGGTCATCCACTTGAGAGAAATTTGCTACTGTCCTACAAACCTCTGCACTTGGAGTCCCAACAACGTCTACAAGAAGAAGGTTGCGTAGTAGACATCAAGCAATTTCTGGCGCCGTTGCCGGGGAGGTGAGTGCTTGAAGGTATATCTTTAGATCTTGCAATCGAATCTTTTTGTTTCTTGTTTTATCACTAGTTCAGTCTATAAAATAAAATTACAAAAAAATGGAATTGAGGGTGCCTCATATGCTTCATCTTTTTAATGTCTTCCGTGAAAATAAGGATTCTGAAAATTGTGCTCAAGTACTAGAAGAAGAATTACATAGAATGCTTGGCATAAAATATGTGAATGATGAGCATGATTGCAATGTTGTTAGTATGAATTCTTTGAATACCCATGATGCTAATGATATGCAAAGCCACAATCTTGGGGATGCTATGTTTGATGAATATGATATTTTTTGTCCCCCAAGTTTTGATGAGCAAATTTATTATGATGAAATCATGCCTCCTATTTATGACGATTATTGTGATGATACGTATGCCATAAAGAGTAAATATAACCATGAAACTTGTCATCATGATTTTAATTTTCAATTGGGTTATGCTTCACATGATAGTTATTTTGTTGAGTTTGCTCCCACTACTATTCATGAGAAGAATTTTGCTTATGTGGAGGGTAATAAAATTTGTATGCTTGTAGATCATGAAAAGAATGATTTATGTGATAGTTATATTGTTGAATTCATTCATGATGCTACTTAAAATTATTATGAGGGAGGAATATATGCTTGTAGGAGTTGCAATAATATCAAGTTTCCTCTCTATGTGTTGAAAATCTTGAAGTTATGCTTGTTTTACCTTCCTATGCTAGTTGATTCTTGTTACCATAAGTTGTTTGCTCACAAAATCCCTATGCATAGGAAGTGGGTTAGGCTTACATGTGCTATTCATATGCTTCATGATGCTCCCCTTATGTTTCAATTCTTATCTTTTATGTGAGCATCATTGTCATCATCATGCCTAGCTACAAAGGCATTAAAGAAAAGCGCTTGTTGGGAGACAACCCAATATTTACCCTTACTGTTTTTGTGTGTACACATGATTATGATACTGTAGTAATCATGTTTTATAGCTTTTGTTTCAATAAAGTTCCATGTAAACCTTTAGGATAGCTTACGGTGATAGTTGTGTTGATCCTGCTGAAAATCAGAGACTTTTGCACCCAGTAAATTAGTTTTGATAATTCACAAAAACGCGATTTTTATCTGATTATTTTGCTCTGGATTTTTACACAAATTTTTAGGGTTTCCTAATTTGGTAGGATTTTTGGGGTTATATAAGTATTCGATAGTTACAGATTACTACAGGCTATTCTGTTTTTGACAGATTCTGTTTTCTATGTGTTGTTTGCTTATTTTGATGAATCTATGAGTAGTATCGGAGGGTATGAACCATAGATAAGTTGGAATACAGTCGATATTACACCAATATGAATTTAGAATGAGTTCACAACAGTACCAAAAGTGGTGATTTATTTTCTTATACTAACAGAGCTAATGAGATTTTCTGTTGAGTTTTGTGTTGTGAAGTTTTCAAGTTTTGGGTAAAGATTCGATGGACTATGGAATAAGGAGTGGCAAGAGCCTAAGCTTGGGGATGCCCAAGGCATCCCAAGGTAATATTCAAGTAAAACCAAGAGCCTAAGCTTGGGGATGCCCCGGATGGCATCCCCTCTTTCGTCTTCGTTCATCGGTAAAATTACTTGGAGCTATATTTTTATTCACCACATGATATGTGTTTTGCTTGGAGCATCATGTTATTTTATTTTGTTTTGCTTGGTGTTTGAATAATATCCCAAGATATGAAATTCTTAAATGTTAGAGAGTCTTCACATAGTTACATAATTATTCGACTACTCATTGATCTTCACTTACATCTTTTGGAGTAGTTTGTCATTTGCTCTAGTGCTTCACTTATATCTTTTAGAGCACAACAGTGGTTTCATTTTGAGGAAATAGATGAACTATCATGCTTCACTTATATTATTTTGAGAGTCTTTAGGACATCATGGTAATTTGCTTGGGTTATAAATTTAGTCCTAATATGATAGGCATCCAAGGGGGATATAATAAAAACTTTCATATAAAGTGCATTGAATACTATGAGAAGTTTGATTCTTTATGATTGTTTTGAGATATGAAGATGGTGATATTAGAGTCATGCTAGTGGAGTAATTGTGAATTTGAGAGATACTTGTGTTAAAGTTTGTGATTCCCTTAGCATGCACGTATGGTGAACCATTATGTGATGAAGTCGGAGCATGATTAATTTATTGATTGTCTTCCTTATGAGTGGAAGTCGGGATCGCGCAATGGTTAACTCCTACCAACCCTTCCCCTAGGAGCATGCACGTAGTGCTTGGTTTTGATGACTTGTAGATTTTTGCAATAAGTATGTGAGTTCTTTATGACTAATGTTGAGTCCATGGATTATACGCACTCTCACCCTTCCACCATTGCTAGCCTCTCTTGTGTCGCGCAACTTTCGCCGGTACCATACACCCACCATATACCTTCCTCAAAAAGAGCCACCATACCTACATATTATGGCATTTCCATAGCCATTCCGAGATATATTGCCATGAACCTTTCCACCGTTCCGTTTATTATGACACGCTTCATCATTGTCATATTGCTTTGCATGATCATGTAGTTGACATCGTATTTGTGGCAAAGCCACCGTCCATAATTCTTTTATACATGTCACTCTTGATTCATTGCACATCCCGGTACACCGCCCGAGGCATTCATGTAGAGTCATATTTTGTTATAAGTACCGAGTTGTAATTCTTGAGTTGTAAGTAAATAAAAGTGTGATGATCTTCATTATTAGAGCATTGTCCCAGTGAGGAAAGGATGATGGATACTATGATTCCCCCACAAGTCGGGATGAGACTCCGGACGAAAAAAAAGAGGCCAAAAAAAAAGAGAGGGCCCAAACAAAAAACAAAAACAAAAAAATGAGAGAAAAAGAGAGAAGGGGCAATGCTACTATCCTTTTACCACACTTGTCCTTCAAAGTAGCACCATGATCTTCATGATAGAGAGTCTCCTATGTCGTCACTTTCATATACTAGTGGGAATTTTCATTATAGAACTTGGCTTGTATATTCCAATGATGGGCTTCCTCAAAATACCCTAGGTCTTCGTGAGCAAGCGAGTTGGATGCACACCGACTTAGTTTATTTTTGAGCTCTCATACACTTATGGCTCTAGTGCATCTGTTGCATGGAAATCCCTACTCACTCACATTGATATCTATTGATGGGCATCTCCATAGCCCGTTGATACACCTAGTTGATGTGAGACTATCTTCTCCTTTTTGTCTTCTCCACAACCACCATTCTATTCCACCTATAGTGCTATGTCCATGGCTCACGCTCATGTATTGCGTGAAAGTTGAAAAAGTTTGAGAATACTAAAGTATGAAACAATTGCTTGGTTGAAACTTGGGTTGTGCATGATTTAAATATGTTGTGTGATGAAGATAGAGCATAGCCAGACTATATGATTTTGTAGGGATAACTTTCTTTGGCCATGTTATTTTGATAATACATGATTGCTTTATTAGTATGCTTGAAGTATTATTGTTTTTATGTCAATATTAAACTTTTGTCATGAATCTTATGGATCTGAATATTCTTGCCATAATAAATAGAGATTACATTGATAAATATGTTAGGTAGCATTCCACATCAAAAATTCTGTTTTTATCATTTACCTACTCGAGGACGAGCAAGAATTAAGCTTGGGGATGCTTGATACGTCTCCAACGTATCTATAATTTTTTATTGTTCCATGCTATTATATTATCCATCTTGGATGTTTTATATGCATTTATATGCTATTTTATATGATTTTTGGTACTAAGCTATTAACCTAGAGCCCAGTGCCAGTTTCTGTTTTTTCCTTGTTTTTGAATTTTACAGAAAAGGAATACCAAACGGAGCCCAATTGACGTGCCAATTTTTGATGATTTTTTATGGACCAAAAGAAGCCCCCGGAGTAAAAGAGTTGGGCCAGAAGAGTCCCGGGCCATCCACGAGGGTGGAGGGCGCGCCCCCCTGGGCGCGCCCCCTATCTCGTGGATGGCTCGGAGACCCCCCTGCGTGAGACCTATGCCAAAAATTCCTATAAATACAGAAACCTCCAGAAAATAACCTAGATCGGGAGTTCCACCGCCGCAAGCCTCTGTAGCCACCAAAAACCAATCAGGAGCCTATTTCGGCACCCTGCCGGAGAGGGGATCCCTCACTGGTGGCCATCTTCATCATCCCGGCACTCTCCATGATGAGGAGGGAGTAGTTCACCCTCGGGGCTGAGGGTATGTACCAATAGCTATGTGTTCTCTCTCACTCTCTCTCTCTCTCTCTCTCGTGTTCTTGATTTGGCACGATCTTGATGTATCGCGAGCTTTGCTATTATAGTTGGATCTTATGATGTTTCTCCCCCTCTACTCTCTTGTATTGGATTGAGTTTTCCCTTTGAAGTTATCTTATCGGACTGAGTCTTTAAGGATTTGAGAACAGTTGATGTATGTCTTGCATGTGCTTATCTGTGGTGACAATGGGATATTCATGTGATCTACTTGATGTACGTTTTGGTGATCAACTTGCGGGTTCGGTGACCTTGTGAACTTATGCATAGGGGTTGGCACACATTTTCGTCTTGACTCTTCGGTAGAAACTTTGGGGCACTCTTTGAAGTACTTTGTGTTGGTTGAATAGATGAATCTGAGATTGTGTGATGCATATCATATAATCATGCCCACGGATACTTGAGGTGACATTGGAGTATCTAGGTGACATTAGGGTTTTGGTTGATTTGTGTCTTAAGGTGTTATTCTAGTATGAACTCTATGATAGATCGAACGGAAAGAATAGCTTCATGTTATTTTACTACGGATTCTTGAATAGATCGATTAGAAAGGATAACTTTGAGGTGGTTTCATACCCTACAATAATCTCTTCATTTGTTCTCGCTATTAGTGACTTTGGAGTGACTCTTTATTGCATGTTGAGGGATAGTTATATGATCCAGTTATGTTATTATTGTTGAGAGAATTTGCACTAGTGAAAGTATGAGCCTTAGGCCTTGTTTCCTAGCATTGCAATACCGTTTGTGCTCACTTTTATCATTAGTTACCTTGCTGTTTTTATAATTTCAGATTACAAAAACCTATATCTACCATCCATATTGCACTTGTATCACCATCTCTTTGCCAAACTAGTGCACCTATACAATTTACCATTGTATTGGGTGTGTTGGGGACACAAGAGACTCTTTGTTATTTGGTTGCAGGGTTGTTTGAGAGAGACCATCTTCATCCTACGCCTCCCATGGATTGATAAACCTTAGGTCATCCACTTGAGGGAAATTTGCTACTGTCCTACAAACCTCTGCACTTGGAGGCCCAACAATGTCTACAAGAAGAAGGTTGCATAGTAGACATCAATCGAGACCATGGCCCCAAGACGAGTTACAAGCCGAAGAGACAACACCTTTGCAAAGAGCTTTGCTATGAGGTGGATGAGGCTAACGGGCTGGTATTCAGATAAGGCAGCGGCGTTCGGGCGCTTGGGCAGGAGAGCGAGGAGGACTTTGTTGAGTTTCTGGAACCCCCGATCATTGGCGATGTAGAGCTTGTCGAATGCCTCACATATGTCATGTTTGATAATATCCCAGCTAGCCCGAAGGAATTCGGCCGTGAAACCATCCGGGCCGGGACCTTTCCGGTTGGTAGGCATTTGACGGCCCTCCAAATCTCGTCCTCCGTGAAAGGTGTCTCCAAGTCGGATAGGTCGAATGATCCCATGCGCAAAAGGGACTAGTTGGGGATATAACTATTAGTATGACCCACCCAGGAGGGGCCAGGTTATACCTATGGTGATTCATCATCTGAAGCCCATGAAGATATTAAGGATGGCGGTTTAGTTAAGGGCCCAAGGCCCAAAGGCGACTTAAGGCCCATAGGGGTAAACCGCCATATGTGTAAAGACTTGTATTGTAAGGCATGTAAAGATAGTCACTGAGCCGGACACGTATCTATGAGCCAGCCGAGACTCCGTGAGCCACTGGGCGTCAACCTGTGTATATAAAGGGATGACCCGGCGGCGGTTCAGGACAGGAGAGACAACAGATCGAAAGCTAGGTCAAGCGGATTCGCTCCCTGGTAATCGAGACATAAGCAATACCACCTCAAACTAGATTAGGCCTTTACCTTCACCGCAAGGGGCCAAACCAGTATAAACTCCCTTGTCCTTTGTCCCGTTTAACCCCTTTAAGCTACCTAGTCACGATGGCTCCACGACTAAGTCCTTTTGCTAGGACATCCACCGTGACCTTTCCATGACAGTTGGCGCCCACCGTGGGGCCAGCGCACGGTGGTTTCGAGTACTTAAAGGGCAGCTTCGAAGGGCTCAAGGGATATGCTGTGGATCGGATGAACAAAATTCGTCGCGGCAAGCTCTACATCAACGATGCAGGCCGGGGCTCCGAGGCCGGCTCAATTGAGTACGGGTACCGGGTCCCCTTCGGCGGAATCCACGTCTTCATCGGCAAGATCGGCGAGACGGGCCCTGAGCCGGACATCTGCGCCAACATCATTGAGACGGCTCGGCGTACGAGACCTGCCCGAGCTCAGCCTGCTGTGAAGCGTGCCTTTGTGGGATGCATCCATGGAGCGGAATTTGATGAATGATCTATGTCTGGCGGTGAGACGACCATCTATTCTGATGGCAAGTCGTCCACGGGCGAGACTAATTCATTGTATCAGCTGCGAAATGGTGGGCTTGGGGGCTATTCCGATGGCGACAGTATTTCGGACCTCTATGAACCACCAAACAGAGTCAGGATCTTCATGGCTGGTACCCAGCCTGGGCAAAATTCTTCAACCGCAGCGGCGATGACTTTCGGGTCAGCGGCGGTGACGGCAGCCGGGGCAAGAGGCCCTAAGCGCCCACCGGCTCAGGTTTTGATGGCTTTAATGGATAAATTGACGGCTCTGTTAACAACCATGGTCAACCCGGCGAATCAAGCTCAACATGATGCGGAGGTGGCAAAGTTACGTGATGAGGTAGCACTAGCCAAGGAAGACCTGGCGGCAGAGGACGTCAGGATAGCCGCAGAGCGGGCTGCTTTGGATGCTCAAGCCCAACGGATTCAGTCGGAGGCTTTCCAGCTTACGATGGATCAAAACGCATCAAATGAAATGATGAGGAGGAGGCACGAGTCCCGTCTACCTCTGGTTTACGAGGCTAGAAACCTCTTCTGCACGCCTGGTGCAGGGCCGAGTAACCCACCGGAGATGAACCGGACTGCGGCACCCGGAGTTGGAATGCCAGTTCAACCGCGGATGACGGAACCCCCTCGTCTGAATACCGCTCCACCTCAGCATGTACCGACACCACTGGGTCATTATTCTAAACCTTTGGAGAACATGATAGCTGCAGCGGCATGATTGTCGGCTCTCCCGGTAGATGGTGACTCTCCAACGGCGGTTGAAACACGAATGGTCAGAGAGCTTCTTCAGATAGCATTGGCGTAGCAGGAGGCATATTCTTATAGTCGAGATAGGATTCACTCGACCCCTCGCCCAAGCCAGAGTTATAGCAGGCACATGGACTCAGCGACCGTTTCAAGCAACGCCCAGCGCTGTAACCAGCCACGTGGACATGATCCGATGCATGATGGAGCTCTTAACTTGGTTGATCAGGACAGAGTGCGTCAAGAAGCCTAGCAGGCGGCTCAGCGGGCGGCTCAACAGCCCCTTACGGTTTATCCAACGACTTCGATTGAGGCAGGCGTGACCTCTAGATCTATAGGTGTACCCTGTTTGGTGTCGGCTCTACGCAATGAGCGTTTGCCCAAGGATTTCAAAGGACCTCAAAAGGTGCCTAATTACATAACCGACTTACCCCCTGAGGCGTGGATTGAAAGTTATGAGATGGCCATGGAGTTATTGGAAGTCAGTGATGCTGCGTGTGCTAAGTACTTCACTATGATGCTCGATGGAACGACCCATACTTGGTTAAAGGGTCTGCCGGCTAATTCCATTGGGTCATGGGCTGAGTTAAAGGCCCGGTTTATTCAGAACTTTAAGGACACATGCAAGAAGCCCATGTCGATTGTGGACTTGGCTACTTGCGCCCAAGAGGAGGGTGAATCAATGACTCATTGGGTGCACCGGGTCAAAGCTATCATACATTCATCTGATAACATGAATGCTGGCTCTGCAGTCTTAATGTTGGAGAAAAATTGCCATTTTTGCCTCTTAAACAGAAGCTGGGGTGGCTCAAGCGCGATTGTAATGATATGGGGCAGCTGATGGCGGCTCTAATCAAATATGCCGACTCTGATAGTACCAAGGACCCCGAGTCGGACGATGAAAAGACAGGGAAGGGAAAGAAGAACGCCAACGCCAAGGGTCAGCAGCATAACCCGGTGAATCAGGGGGGGCAATGGTAAACGTAAGGTTGATGGTAGCTCAGAATTTGTGGCCAACACCAATGGACAAGGCAATAATCAGTGTCGTAAGGGGAGGCCACCTCCTCGGAACAATGGACCAGGTCCTACTCTTGAGCAGTTGTTGAACGAGCCCTGTCCAAAGCACGACACGCAGGAGAAACCAGCTACTCACATTTGGAAGGATCGTTCCATTATAAGGGCTTTCAAAAATTTGGACTCGATTCACGGAAATCATGGGCTAGGCGGCGGCTCAGGCGGCGGCGATTCTCATGGCCCGGGTTATGGAGGTGGCGGTTCTAATTCCAGCTTCCATGGCCACCAAGGTAACCAGGGCGGTTATAATCAAGGTAATCAGGGGGGTTACAATCAGCAATCCATCCAGGGGAGTTAGCAGCAGCAGCAATCTGGATACCAAAGTAATCCGAAGTAGCTGAATAATGGGCAGTACCATGTCTTGTTGGGGAACGTTGCAGAAAACAAAAATTTTCCTACTCGTTTCACCAAGATCATCTAGGAGTTCATCTAGCAACGAGTCATTGGATGCATCTACGTACCTTGTAGATTGCGAGCGGAAGCGTTCAAAGAACGGGGATGATGTAGTCGAACACGACGTGATTCGAATCACCGGAGATCCTAGCACCGAACGGACGGCACCTCCGCGTTCAACACACGTACGGAACAGCCACGTCTCCTCCTTCTTGATCCAGCAAGGGAGGGAGGAGAGGTTGAGGGAGATGGCACCAGCAGCAGCATGACGGCGTGGTGTTGATGGAGCTGCAGTACTCCGGCAGAGCTTCGCTAAGCACTATGGAGGTGGAGGAGGTGTTGGGGAGGGAGAAGGAGGCAACCAAAGGCCAAGGACTCAAGGTATGAAGTCCCTCCTCTCCCCCACTATATATAGGGGTGCCAAGGGGGGGTGGCCGGCCCTAGGAGATCCAATCTCCTAGGGGGTGCGGCGGCCTAGGGGGGTTTCCCTCCCCCCCAAGGCACCTAGGAGGTGCCTTCCACTAGTAGGACTCCTCCCCCTTGGAAACCCTAGGCGCATGGGCCTTGTGGGGCTGGTGCCCTTGGCCCAAGCAGGCCAAGGCGCACCCCCTACAGCCCATGTGGCCCCCGGGGATGGGTGGCCCCACCCGGTGGGCCCCCGGGACCCCTCCGGTGGTCCCGGTACAATACCGATAACCCCGAAACTTGTCCCGATGCCCGAAACAGGACTTCCCATATATAAATCTTTACCTCCGGACCATTCCGGAACTCCTCGTGACGTCCGTGATCTCATCCGGGACTCCGAACAACATTCGGGTTACTGCATATACATATCCCTACAACCCTAGCGTAACCGAACCTTAAGTGTGTAGACCCTACGGGTTCGGGAGACAAGCAGACATGACCGAGACGACTCTCCGGTCAATAACCAACAGCGGGATCTGGATACCCATGTTGGCTCCCACATGCTCCACGATGATCTCATCGGATGAACCACGATGTCGAGGATTCAATCAACCCCGTACGCTATTCCCTTTGTCTATCGATATGTTACTTGCCCGAGATTCGATCGTCGGTATCCCAATACCTTGTTCAATCTCGTTACCGGCAAGTCACTTTACTCGTACCGTAATGCATGATCCCGTGACCAGACACTTGGTCACTCTGAGCTCATTATGATGATGCATTACCGAGTGGGCCCAGTGATACCTCTCCGTCATACGGAGTGACAAATCCCAGTCTTGATCCATGTCACCCAACAGACACTTTCGGAGATACCCGTAGTCTACCTTTATAGTCACCCAGTTACGTTGTGACGTTTGGCATACCCAAAGCACTCCTACGGTATCCGGGAGTCACACGATCTCATGGTCAAAGGAATAGATACTTGACATTAGAAAACTCTAGCAAACGAACTATACGATCTTGTGCTATGTTTAGGATTGGGTCTTGTCCATCACATCATTCTCCCAATGATGTGATCTCGTTATCAATGACATCCAGTGTCCATAGTCAGGAAACCATGACTATCTGTTTATCAACGAGCTAGTCAACTAGAGGCTCACTAGGGACATGTTGGTGTCTGTTATTCACACATGTATTACGATTTCCGGATAACACAATTATAGCATGAATAAAGACAATTATCATGAACAAGGAAATATAATAATAATGCTTTTATTATTGCCTCTAGGGCATATTTCCAACAGTCTCCCACTTGCACTAGAGTCAATAATCTAGTTACATTGTGATGAATCGAACACCCATGGAATTCTGGTGTTGATCATGTTTTGCTCTAGGGAGAGGTTTAGTCAACGGATCTGCTATATTCAGGTCCGTATGTACTTTACAAATCTCTATGTCTCCATCTTGAACATTTTCACGAATGGAGTTGAAGCGACGCTTGATGTGCCTTGTCTTCTTGTGAAACCTGGGCTCCTTGGCAAGTGCAATAGCTCCAGTGTTGTCACAGAAGAGCTTGATCGGCCCCGACGCATTGCGTATGACTCCTAGGTCGGTGATGAACTCCTTCACCCATATTGCTTCATGTGCTGCCTCCGAGGCTGCCATGTACTCCGCTTCACATGTAGATCCCGCCACGACGCTTTGCTTGCAACTGCACCAGCTCACTGCCCCACCATTCAAAATATACACGTATCCGGTTTGTGACTTAGAGTCATCCAGATCTGTGTCGAAGCTAGCGTCGACGTAACCCTTTACGACGAGCTCTTCGTCACCTCCATAAACGAGAAACATTTCCTTAGTCCTTTTCAGGTACTTCAGGATATTCTTGACCGCTGTCCAGTGTTCCTTGCCGGGATTACTTTGGTACCTTCCTACCAAACTTACGGCAAGGTTAACATCAGGTCTGGTACATAGCATGGCATACATAATAGAACCTATGGCTGAGGCATAGGGGATGACGCTCATCTCTTCTATATCTTCTGCCGTGGTCGGACATTGAGCTGAGCTCAATTTCATACCTTGTAACACAGGCAAGAACCCTTTCTTGGATTGATCCATATTGAACTTCTTCAATATCTTATCAAGGTATGTGCTTTGTGAAAGACCTATGAGGCGTCTTGATCTATCTCTATAGATTTTGATGCCTAATATATAAGCAGCTTCTCCAAGGTCCTTCATTGAAAAACTTTTATTCAAGTAGGCCTTGATGCTGTCCAAGAGTTCTATATCATTTCCCATCAAAAGTATGTCATCTACATATAATATGAGAAATGCCACAGAGCTCCCACTCACTTTCTTGTAAACGCAGGCTTCTCCATAAGTCTGTGTAAACCCAAACGCTTTGATCATCTCATCAAAGTGAATGTTCCAACTCCGAGATGCTTGCACCAGCCCATAAATCGAGCGTTGGAGCTTGCACACTTTGTCAGCATTCTTAGGATCGACAAAACCTTCCGGCTGCATCATATACAATTCTTCCTTAAGGAAACCATTAAGGAATGCCGTTTTGACGTCCATTTGCCATATTTCGTAATCATAGAATGCGGCAATTGCTAACATGATTCGGACGGACTTCAGCTTCGCTACCGGTGAGAAAGTCTCATCGTAGTCAACCCCTTGAACTTGTCGATAACCCTTAGCGACAAGCCGAGCTTTATAGATGGTCACATTACCATCCGCGTCTGTCTTCTTCTTAAAGATCCATTTATTTTCTATGGCTCGCCGTTCAACGGGCAAGTCAGTCAAAGTCCATACTTCGTTTTCATACATGGATCCTATCTCGGATTTCATGGCTTCTAGCCATTTGTCGGAATCCGGGCCCGCCATCGCTTCTTCATAGTTCGAAGGTTCACCGTTGTCTAACAACATGATTTCCAAGACAGGGTTGCCGTACCACTCTGGTGCGGAACGTGTCCTTGTGTCCACTAGTAGGACTCCTCCCCCTTGGAAACCCTAGGCGCATGGGCCTTGTGGGGCTGGTGCCCTTGGCCCAAGCAGGCCAAGGCGCACCCCCTACAGCCCATGTGGCCCCCGGGGATGGGTGGCCCCACCCGGTGGGCCCCCGGGACCCCTCCGGTGGTCCCGGTACAATACCGATAACCCCGAAACTTGTCCCGATGCCCGAAACAGGACTTCCCATATATAAATCTTTACCTCCGGACCATTCCGGAACTCCTCGTGACGTCCGGGATCTCATACGGGACTCCGAACAACATTCGGGTTACTGCATATACATATCCCTACAACCCTAGCGTAACCGAACCTTAAGTGTGTAGACCCTACGGGTTCGGGAGACAAGCAGACATGACCGAGACGACTCTCTGGTCAATAACCAACAGCGGGATCTGGATACCCATGTTGGCTCCCACATGCTCCACGATGATCTCATCGGATGAACCATGATGTCGAGGATTCTATCAACCCCGTACGCTATTCCCTTTGTCTATCGATATGTTACTTGCCCGAGATTCGATCGTCGGTATCCCAATACCTCGTTCAATCTCGTTACCGGCAAGTCACTTTACTCGTACCGTAATGCATGATCCCGTGACCAGACACTTGGTCACTCTGAGCTCATTATGATGATGCATTACCGAGTGGGCCCAGTGATACCTCTCCGTCATACGGAGTGACAAATCCCAGTCTTGATCCATGTCACCCAATAGACACTTTCGGAGATACCCGTAGTCTACCTTTATAGTCACCCAGTTACGTTGTGACGTTTGGCATACCCAAAGCACTCCTACGGTATCCGGGAGTTACACGATCTCATGGTCTAAGGAAAAGATACTTTGACATTGCAAAACTCTAGCAAACGAACTACACGATCTTGTGCTATGTTTAGGATTGGGTCTCGTCCATCACATCATTCTCCTAATGATGTGATCTCGTTATCAATGACATCCAGTGTCCATAGTCAGGAAACCATGACTATCTGTTGATCAACGAGCTAGTCTACTAGAGGCTTACTAGGGACATGTTGATGTCTATTATTCACACATGTATTACGATTTCCAGATAACACAATTATAGCATGAATAAAGACAATTATCATGAACAAGGAAATATAATAATAATGCTTTTATTATTGCCTCTAGGGCATATTTCCAACAGTCTCCCACTTGCACTAGAGTCAATAATCTAGTTACATTGTGATGAATCGAACACCCATGGAATTCTGGTGTTGATCATGTTTTGCTCTAGGGAGAGGTTTAGTCAACGGATCTGCTACATTCAGGTCCGTATGTACCTTACAAATCTCTATGTCTCCATCTTGAACATTTTCACGAATGGAGTTGAAGCGACGCTTGATGTGCCTTGTCTTCTTGTGAAACCTGGGCTCCTTGGCAAGTGCAATAGCTCCAGTGTTGTCACAGAAAAGCTTGATCGGCCCCGACGCATTGGGTATGACTCCTAGGTCGGTGATGAACTCCTTCACCCATATTGCTTCATGTGCTGCCTCCGAGGCTGCCATGTACTCCGCTTCACATGTAGATCCCGCCACGACGCTTTGCTTGCAACTGCACCAGCTCACTGCCCCACCATTCAAAATATACACGTATCCGGTTTGTGACTTAGAGTCATCCAGATCTGTGTCGAAGCTAGCGTCGACGTAACCCTTTACGACGAGCTCTTCGTCACCTCCATAAACGAGAAACATTTCCTTAGTCCTTTTCAGGTACTTCAGGATATTCTTGACCGCTGTCCAGTGTTCCTTGCCGGGATTACTTTGGTACCTTCCTACCAAACTTACGGCAAGGTTAACATCAGGTCTGGTACATAGCATGGCATACATAATAGAACCTATGGCTGAGGCATAGGGGATGACGCTCATCTCTTCTATATCTTCTGCCGTGGTCGGACATTGAGCTGAGCTCAATTTCATACCTTGTAACACAGGCAAGAACCCTTTCTTGGATTGATCCATATTGAACTTCTTCAATATCTTATCAAGGTATGTGCTTTGTGAAAGACCTATGAGGCGTCTTGATCTATCTCTATAGATTTTGATGCCTAATATATAAGCAGCTTCTCCAAGGTCCTTCATTGAAAAACTTTTATTCAAGTAGGCCTTGATGCTGTCCAAGAGTTCTATATCATTTCCCATCAAAAGTATGTCATCTACATATAATATGAGAAATGCCACAGAGCTCCCACTCACTTTCTTGTAAACGCAGGCTTCTCCATAAGTCTGTGTAAACCCAAACGCTTTGATCATCTCATCAAAGCGAATGTTCCAACTCCGAGATGCTTGCACCAGCCCATAAATCGAGCGTTGGAGCTTGCACACTTTGTCAGCATTCTTAGGATCGACAAAACCTTCCGGCTGCATCATATACAATTCTTCGTTAAGGAAACCATTAAGGAATGCCGTTTTGACGTCCATTTGCCATATTTCGTAATCATAGAATGCGGCAATTGCTAACATGATTCGGACGGACTTCAGCTTCGCTACCGGTGAGAAAGTCTCATCGTAGTCAACCCCTTGAACTTGTCGATAACCCTTAGCGACAAGCCGAGCTTTATAGATGGTCACATTACCATCCGCGTCTGTCTTCTTCTTAAAGATCCATTTATTTTCTATGGCTCGCCGTTCAACGGGCAAGTCAGTCAAAGTCCATACTTCGTTTTCATACATGGATCCTATCTCGGATTTCATGGCTTCTAGCCATTTGTCGGAATCCGGGCCCGCCATCGCTTCTTCATAGTTCGAAGGTTCACCGTTGTCTAACAACATGATTTCCAAGACAGGGTTGCCGTACCACTCTGGTGCGGAACGTGTCCTTGTGGACCTTCGAATTTCAGTAGGAGCTTGATCAGAAGTATCTTGATCATTATCATTAACTTCCTCTCTAGTCGTTGCTGGCACCTCAGGAACATTTTCTTGAGTTGCGCCATTTTCCGGTTCAAGAGGCAATACTTCATCAAGCTCTACTTTCCTCCCACTTACTTCTTTCGAGAGAAACTCTTTCTCCAGAAAGGACCCATTCTTGGCAACAAAGATCTTGCCTTCGGATCTAAGGTAGAAGGTGTACCCAATAGTTCCTTTTGGGTACCCTATGAAGACACATTTTTCCGATTTGGGTTCGAGCTTTTCAGGTTGAAGTTTCTTGACATAAGCATCGCATCCCCAAACTTTTAGAAACGACAGCTTAGGTTTCTTCCCAAACCATAATTCATACGGTGTCGTCTTAACGGATTTTGACGGAGCCCTATTTAAAGTGAATGCGGCAGTCTCTAAAGCATAGCCCCAAAAAGAAAGCGGTAAATCGGTAAGAGACATCATAGATCGCACCATATCTAACAGAGTGCGATTACGACGTTCGGACACACCATTACGCTGAGGTGTTCCAGGCGGCGTGAGTTGTGAAACTATTCCACATTTTCTTAAGTGTGCCCCAAACTCGTGACTCAAGTATTCTCCTCCACGATCTGATCGTAGAAACTTGATTTTCCTGTCACGTTGATTTTCAACCTCACTCTGAAATTCCTTGAACTTTTCAAAGGTTTCAGACTTGTGTTTCATTAAGTAGATATACCCATACCTACTTAAATCATCAGTGAGGGTGAGAATATAACGATAGCCACCGCGAGCCTCAACACTCATTGGACCGCACACATCGGTATGTATGATTTCCAATAAGTCGGTTGCTCGCTCCATTGTTCCTGAGAACGGAGTCTTGGTCATTTTACCCATAAGGCATGGTTCGCACGTGTCAAATGATTCATAATCAAGAGACTCTAAAAGTCCATCAGCATGGAGCTTCTTCATGCGTTTGACACCTATGTGACCAAGGCGGCAATGCCACAAGTATGTGGGACTATCATTATCAACTTTACTTCTTTTGGTACTCACATTATGAATATGTGTAGCATCACGTTCGAGATTCATAAGGAATAAACCATTCACCATAGGAGCATGACCATAAAACATATCTCTCATAAAAAATGGAACAACCATTATTCTCAGATTTAAAAGAGTAGCCATCTCGAATTAAACGAGATCCCGATACAATGTTCATGCTCAAAGCTGGCACTAAATAACAATTATTAAGGTTTAAAACTAATCCCGAAGGGAGATGCAGAGGTAGCGTGCCGACGGCGATCACATTGACCTTGGAACCATTCCCGACGCGCATCGTCACCTCGTCCTTTGCCAGTTTCCGCTTATTCCGCAGCCCCTGCTTTGAGTTACAAATGTGAGCAACTGCACCGGTATCAAATACCCAGGAGCCACTACGGGCACTAGTAAGGTACACATCAATTACATGTATATCACATATACCTTTGGTTTTGCCGGCCTTCTTATCCGCTAAGTACTTAGGGCAGTTCCGCTTCCAGTGACCGCTTCCCTTGCAATAAAAGCACTCTGTCTCGGGCTTGGGTCCATTCTTTGGCTTCTTCCCGGCAGCTTGCTTGCCGGGCGCGGCAACCTCCTTGCCGTCCTTCTTGAAGCTCTTTTTACCCTTGCCTTTCTTGAACTTAGTGGTTTTATTGATCATCAACACTTGATGTTCCTTCCTGACTTCTACCTCTGCTGATTTCAGCATAGCAAATACTTCAGGAATGGTCTTTTCCATCCCCTGCATATTGAAGTTCATCACAAAGCTCTTGTAGCTTGGTGGAAGCGACTGGAGGATTCTGTCAATGACCGCATCATCCGGGAGATTAACTCCCAGCTGAGTCAAGCGGTTATGCAACCCAGACATAGTGACTATGTGCTCACTGACAGAACTGTTTTCCTCCATCTTACAGCTGAAGAATTTGTCGGAGACTTCATATCTCTCCACCCGGGCATGAGCTTGGAAAACCATTTTCAGCTCTTCGAACATCTCATATGCTCCATGTCTCTCAAAACGCTTTTGGAGCCCCGGCTCTAGGCTGTAAAGCATGCCGCACTGAACGAGGGAGTAGTCATCGAAACGTGCCTGCCAAGCGTTCATAACGTCTTGTTCTGCAGGGAGAACGGGTGCGTCACCAAGCGGTGCTTGTAGGACATAATCTTTCTTGGCAGCTATGAGGATGATCCTCAGGTTCCGGACCCAGTCCGTATAGTTGCTGCCATCGTCTTTCAGCTTAGTTTTCTCTAGGAACGCGTTGAAGTTGAGGACTACGTTGGCCATTTGATCTACAAGACATATTGCAAAGATTTTAGACTAAGTTCATGATAATTAAGTTCAACTAATCAAATTATTAGTGAACTCCCACTTAGATTAGACATCCCTCTAGTCATCTAAGTATTACATGATCCGAGTTAACTAGACCGTGTCCGATCATCACGTGAGACGGACTAGTCAACATCGGTGAACATCTTCATGTTGATCGTATCTTCTATACGACTCATGCTCGACCTTTCGGTCTTCTGTGTTCCGAGGCCATGTCTGTACATGCTAGGCTCGTCAAGTCAACCTAAGTGTTTGCATGTGTAAATCTGTCTTACACCCGTTGTATGTGAACGTCTGAATAAAACACCCGATCATCACGTGGTGTTTTGAAACAGCGAACTGTCGCAATGGTGCACAGTTAGGGGGAACACTTCTTGAATTTTATTGTGAGGGATCATCTTATTTACTACCGTCGTTCTAAGTAAACAAGATGCAAAACATGATAAACATCACATGCAATCAAATAATAAACGTGACATGATATGGCCATTTTCACATAGCTCCTTTGATCTCCATCTTGGGGCTCCGTGATCATCTTGTCACCGGCTTGACACCATGATCTCCATCATCATGATCTCCATCATCGTGTCTCCATGAAGTTGCTCGCCAACTATTACTTCTACTACTATGGCTAACGCGTTTAGCAATAAAGTAAAGTAATTTACATGGCGTTTCTCGATGACACGCAGGTCATTAAAAGAATAAAGACAACTCCTATGGCTCCTGCCGGTTGTCATACTCATCGACATGCAAGTCGTGAACCCTATTACAATAGCATGAACATCTCATACATCACATATAGATCATTCATCATTCATCACAACTTTGGCCATATCATATCACAAACCACTTGCTGCAAAAACAAGTTAGACGTCCTCTAATTGTTGTTGCAAGTTTTTACGTGGCTGAATTAGGGTTCTAGCAAGAACGTTTTCTTACCTACGTTAAAGCCACAACGTGATTTGTCAACTTCTATTTACCCTTCATAAGGACCCTGTTCATCGATTCCGCTCCAACTAAAGTAGGAGAGACAGACACCCGCCAGCCACCTTATGCAACTAGTGCATGTTAGTCGGTGGAACCGGTCTCACGTAAGCGTACGTGTAAGGTTGGTTCGGGCCGCTTCATCCCACAATACCGCTGAAGCAAGAAAGGACTAGTAACGGCAAGAAAGTTGACAAATCTACGCCCACAACAAATTGTGTTCTACTCGCGCAAGAAGAACTACGCATAGACCTAGCTCATGATGCCACTGTTGGGGAACGTTGCAGAAAACAAAAATTTTCCTACTCGTTTCACCAAGATCATCTAGGAGTTCATCTAGCAACGAGTGATTAGATGCATCTACATACCTTTGTAGATCGCGCACAGAAGCGTTCAAAAGAACGGTGATGATGTAGTCGTACTCGACGTGATTCAAATCACCGATGACCAGCGCCGAACGGACGGCACCTCCGCGTTCAACACACGTACGGGACGGGAGACGTCTCCTCCTTCTTGATCCAGCAAGGGGGAAGGAGAGGTTGATGAAGATCCAGCAGCACGACGGCGTGGTGGTGGATGCAGGGCGTCACAGCAGCAGGGCTTCGCCGAGACTACGAGGGAGAGACGTAACGGGGGGAGATGGAGGCGCCAGGGGCTGGTGTGAAATCCCTCCTCTCCCCCCCACTATATATAGGGGTGCCAGGGGGGCGCCGGCCCTAGTAGATGGCATCTACTAGGGGGGGCGGCGGCCAAGGGGAGGTTTCCCTCCCCCCCAAGGCACCTAGGGGTGCCTTCCACCACATGGACTCTTCCATGGTGGAAACCCTAGGTGCATGGGCCTATAGGGGCTGGTGCCCTTGGCCCATCTAGGCCAAGGCGCACCCCCTACAGCCCATGTGCCCCCCCGGGACAGGTGGCCCCACCCGGTGGACCCCCGGGACCCTTCCGATGGTCCCGGTACAATACCGATAACCCCGAAACTTGTCCCGATGCCCGAAATAGCACTTCCTATATATAATTCTTTACCTCCGGACCATTCCGGAACTCCTCGTGACGTCCGAGATCTCATCCGGGACTCCGAACAACATTCGGGTTTCTGCATATACATATCTTCATAACCCTAGCGTCACCGAACCTTAAGTGTGTAGACCCTACGGGTTCGGGAGACAAGCAGACATGACCGAGACGACTCTCCGGTCAATAACCAACAGCGGGATCTGGATACCCATGTTGGCTCCCACATGCTCCACGATGATCTCATCGGATGAACCACGATGTCGAGGATTTAATCAATCACGTACGCTATTCCCTTTGTCTATCGATATGTTACTTGCCCGAGATTCGATCGTCGGTATCCCAATACCTCGTTCAATCTCGTTACCGGCAAGTCACTTTACTCGTACCGTAATGCATGATCCCGTGACCAGACACTTGGTCACTCTGAGCTCATTATGATGATGCATTACCGAGTGGGCCCAGTGATACCTCTCCGTCATACGAAGTGACAAATCCCAGTCTTGATCCATGTCACCCAACAGACACTTTCGGAGATACCCGTAGTCTACCTTTATAGTCACCCAGTTACGTTGTGACGTTTGGCATACCCAAAGCACTCCTACGGTATCCGGGAGTTACACGATCTCATGGTCTAAGGAAAAGATACTTTGACATTGCAAAACTCTAGCAAACGAACTATACGATCTTGTGCTATGTTTAGGATTGGGTCTCGTCCATCACATCATTCTCCTAATGATGTGATCTCGTTATCAATGACATCCAGTGTCCATAGTCAGGAAACCATGACTATCTGTTGATCAACGAGCTAGTCTACTAGAGGCTTACTAGGGACATGTTGATGTCTATTATTCACACATGTATTACGATTTCCAGATAACACAATTATAGCATGAATAAAGACAATTATCATGAACAAGGAAATATAATAATAATGCTTTTATTATTGCCTCTAGGGCATATTTCCAACATGTCTTCACCACAAGTTTATGCAAGAGGGACCAGAAGCTCCACAAGCGGGCCGTGAATGCCGTTGAGCCGGCAGTTCCTCATTACTTGCGATGGTCTGAGCAGCCCATTATGTGGAGTAGAGCGGATCACCCTCCTCGGGTTGACAATCCGGGTCACTTAGCCTTGGTGGTGGCACCTCAAGTTGGTGGATACAAATGCACTAAGGTACTCGTGGATGGAGGTAGTAGCACCAACATCCTTTATATGAAACTTTCCGTCACATGGGGTTAACTGATAAAAATCTTAAGACATCCAACACTGTTTTCCATGGAGTGGTGCCTGGTAAGTCGGCGTACCCGGTGGGCAAGGTTGAGCTAGAAGTGGCCTTTGGAGATGAGCATGATTCTAGGGCTGAGAAGTTAACCTTTGAAGTGGTCAAAATCAGGAGCCCGTACCACGCTCTGTTTGGAGTTCATGGCACGGCCGTGTTTGTTTATCTATAGCTCAAGATGCCGGGTTATAAAGGGACCATCACAGTGCATGGTAGTCGGAAGATAGCTCTGGAATGTGAAGAAGGTGACGCTGCTTATGCTGAGTCCGTCTGTGCAATAGAGGAATTGAAGTTTTACAAGGACAATGTTGACCCGACGGATATGACATCTTTGAAAAAGCCAACTACAGAGCATGATCCGATGCCGAAGTTTAAGTCGGCCGATGACACCAAGCTGGTTGATTTTGTTCCTGGCGATTCATCCAAGCAGTTTAGTATCAGTGCTAATTTGGATCCAAAATAGGAAAGCGCGCTCATAGAGTTCATCTGTGAGAACCAGGACATCTTTGCATGGAAACCTTCTGACATGCCGGGTGTACCGAGGGAACTCGCTGAGCACACTCTCAATATTGATCCAAAGTTTAAGCCGACCAAGCAATTCCTTCGATGTTTCAATGAGGAGAGGCATAAGGCCATTGGTGAAGAAGTGGCCCGGCTCTTGGCGGCTGGGTTCATTGTTGAAGTCTTTCATCTTGAGTGGTTGGCTAACTCGGTGCTGGTGATTAAGAAGAATGACACTTGGCGTATGTGTGTGGACTACATGGATTTAAACAAAGCTTGTCCGACTGATCCTTTTGCTCTCCCTCGTATTGATCAAATCATTGATGCTACAACGGGTTGTGAGCGTTTGAGTTTTTTGGATGCTTATTCTGGTTATCATCAGATCAAGATTGCAGTTAAGGACCAGGAGAAGAAAGCTTTCACTACAAAAAAAAGACACATCCGTGACATTTTGGGCCGAACAATTTTTTTCCTGTCATACATATGACACTTCTATGACGATAATTGTGACAAAACCCGGTATCATCATAGATGTGGTGGGCTCCTACTTCTATGACAAAAAATCATGATAGAAAATGGGCTTTTCGTCTTGGGCGGGCTGGAGACGCAGCTGCATTACATTCTTTGGGCCGTCCATGACGGAAAAAACCGTGGTAGAAGTGAGGGCGAGGAAAATTTCGGGGAGTTCCCGGTTACGGTGGGCGGTCGGGGGCCGAGCGATGTGCGTTTCTCTCGTACACGTACGTGTGTGTGTGCGAGGCGTTGGCTCTAACTAAACCCGAGCGAGGCGTTGGGCTCTAACTGAACCCGAGCGATTGCACTGCAGGCTACGCGTTACTGAACCCGAGCGATTGATCGATGGCTATTAACTGAACCCGATCGAGCGATTCCTCCGCTACTGCTGCTAACTGAAGCCGATCGATTGGATGAACAGTGAGTGTTGCAGGTGGGTTTGGATGAACAGTGAGCGGTGGGGGTGGATGCAGGACCCCATGGCGTTGCCTCTGGATGAACAGGACGACCCCGTGGAGGGCTGGATGAACAATAGACGGTGATGGGGTGCCCGTGGAGGGGTGGTTGAACAGTAGCCGGTGGAGTAGCGCGCGGTGGAGGCTGGCTGAACAGGAGCCCGTGGAGGCTGGAGGAGATCGACGGTGGCCCGTGGAGGCTGGAGGAGATCGACGGTGGCCCGTGGAGGCTGGAGGAGGTCGACGGTAGCCCGTGGAGGCTGGAGGAGGTCGGCGGTGGAGATGAACAGTATCCCATGGAGTCCCGTTTTGCGGTACGCCACACCCCTCCCGATGAGCAGGACCCCCGTTTCGACCGTAGCGCTCCAACACAAGTCTGTTTTGCAGTACGCCACGCCCCTCCCGATCAACAGGACCCCCGTTTCGACCATAGGAGGTCCGTTTCCTCCATTTTGCGGTACGCCAGACCCCTCTCGATGAACAGGATCCCGTTTCGAACGTGGCCGGTCGAACACAAGGCCATTTCCTCCGTTCTGCGGTACGCCATGCCTTGTTTCCATCGCCTATTCCGTCCAAGCCGGTTGGCTCCCACGCGTTCCGTTGCCTACCGATGAACACGACGCATTCCGTTGCCTCCCCATGAACACGACGACGATGCTGTTTCTCTGTTCCGACCCAGCCATGTACATGAGCCCTAGCCATACATTTGCGCGAGTAGGCGTTCGAGACCCCGCCTGTCGGATTTTGGGTTCCGGCAGACCCTTGAGGTTCGAACTCTGGGGTGCGCATGAAGATCTTTCCCCTACCAGCTCACGTCTCGAA
Source organism: Triticum dicoccoides (assembly GCF_002162155.2). Classification (NCBI taxonomy): domain Eukaryota; kingdom Viridiplantae; phylum Streptophyta; class Magnoliopsida; order Poales; family Poaceae; genus Triticum; species Triticum dicoccoides. The sequence goes on along the minus strand of NC_041393.1, from coordinate 755,688,236 downwards.
GTCTCGCAAAGGATCTAGGCTAGAAAGAAGAACACACAAGGGACACGAGGTTTATACTAGTTCGGGCCACCGTTGTGGTGTAATACCCTACTCTAGTTTGTGGTGTGGTGGATTGCCTCAGGGGCTGATGATGAACATTACAAAGGGAGAACAGCCTCACGAGGGCTGTTCTTGAGCTGGTGCGATGAACTGCTGGGGTGAGTTCAGTCGCCTCTCTCTCTCTCTCTCTCTCTCTCTCTCTCTCTCTCTGATCAATCCGTCTTCGAGATGCCCCTACTCTGTGGTGGCTAGTCCTATTTATAGAGGGAGGCCCTGGGCCTCTTCCCAAATAATGAGCGGGATGGGCGCCAACAATTGGCCATTTTGAAGGGGAACATCTAGTACACTTATCCTGGCTAAAGTTGGTCTTCGGCTGCCAAAGGCTCTGACGATGATGCTGTCCTGGGCTCCACGATGACCTCCATCCTGCTGCTCTACTGGTCTTGGTCTTGTTGCACCGAAATGGTAATCTTTACCTGATGCCTTGGCCTGTGCTTGCCCCCTTTGCACCGAATGGGAAACAAGGACACTGCGTAGGCCGGCGCCCGCCTGGTCTCTATCGTCATGGCTTGCGTCACGGGCACCTCACGAGGTACCCTTGCCTTGATCTCTCCGCCTCCTCGCGAGCCTGCCTGGTGAGGCTGCTCCTGAGGAAGCTTCCTATCGTCCGCCCCGCGAGGCTTGGCCCCTCGCGAGGGTCTTGAGCTTGAGCTGATGAAGCTGGGCTGCACCGGGCCCCCACTTGAGCCACGCCGCATGCCGCAGGCAGGCAAGTCTGGGGACCCCCATTCCCAGAACACCGACAATAGCTCCCGGGCCCAAGGCGCGCCCGGACTTGGCTTAGCAGAGAAGCGAAGGGGCAAGTGCGAAGCGCCGCGGGCCCCAATAGCCTGCGGCCTTGGGCACCGCGTGGCGATTGATTGGACGTGGGCATCTCCGCTTCCCCATGACGCCTCGACAACCGCATGACTTGACAAGTCCCTGGATGCAAAAACGGGTCATGATTACCTGCGATCGTGGAGGCCGGCGGTTGGCCTTCTCCGGCTATAAGTACAGAACAGGGTGAGCCCCTTCAGTCTATTCCTTCTTGCTACTCCTTTCTCTCCATCCCGGCTACTCGCCACTCCCATGGCTCCGCCAAAGAGGTTCTCGGCCACGGAGAAGGGAAAGGCTCGTCAGGAAGGGCCTGACTCTCCTCCGACCAAGCGCGGCTGGGGCCGCCCTCGCAAGCATCCTGCGGCCCCAGCAGCGGCTTCCCGTGGTCGCGGAGGCGGTCCCCTGCGCGGCGATGAGCGTCCAGTTGCCGATGAGAGGTACGCCGTGGCTAGGCGACCTCCCAGGCCGCGCTTCCGCTCGGCGGAGGTGCTGCCGGAGTTCGTCGTGTGGTCGGCGGACCCGACAAGCACCTAGCTCCAGCTCCCCCGCTTCTTTGTAGGTGAACTTCCGGCCGATGCTCCGGGCGGCCTCTGGCTTCAGGCGGACGGTTGCTGCAGCAGGGCCTCCTGGGCTTCGCTGGAGGTCTCCGCCGCCGAGAGTGTGGCTCTAACCTGCGGCTGGGAAACGTTTGCCCGCGCGCGTGGCCTGAGCCGGCGGTGCACCCTGCACTTCAAGTTCGATGGCGACGCCACCCTCTACGTGAGGGTGTTCGGGGAAGATGGTCGTCGTGCTGGGTGCTGCCCCGAAGACGATGACCGCGGCTGGGTGCCCAGCCCCGGTGTCGATCAGGACGAAGATGGCGGCTGGCGCGTGGGCAGCGGCGCTCGGGGCTCACCAAGCTTCGGTGACTCTCCTTCAGACAGCAACTCCTCCAGCGGGGGTCGCGACTAGCCCCCGCGCCGTCGCGCCTGCCTGGGGGAAGGTAGCGGGTCAGTCCGGCATCGTGCCCCGGTGAAGCGAGAGGGGGATCTAGCTGAGCTCCGGAGGCAGTACGAGCCCTCGCCGCGAGTTGGTGCCGAGCAAGTCATGCCTATTTTGTTTTTCTTCCTTTCCTTCGCAAAAAGAAAGTAGTGTAGGGCCCCACGGGGGCGTGTTGAACTGTTGCTGTTAATTATCGTGCTACTTCCGCTATTTCTGTGCTATGTTTCCGTGACGCGTGCCCGTATGCGGGAGTTACTTAGCTCGGGGAGGCTTGTCACGGTCTTCGCCTCCCGAGGCCGAGGCCTCGCTGTGCGCTTCATGTCCTGCAAGGATTAGTCGGGAGGGGTAGCTTCTGGTCTCGGTTGTGGGGTGACCGACCCAGGTCTTGTGCTTGTGTCACGATGCCCGTGGGGCACGGACTGGGAGGGGTGCTCCCGCGGCGGACTCAGATAGGAAAGCTTCAAACGACCGGGGCAGAAAACACTCGCGAGGGTGCCCGTGTACCTCCCCCGCAAGACTTGCGCGAGAGAAAATGAGGCAAGTGAGTGAAGAAGACAAAGAGTCACAAGCCAGAGACGGCAACAACTCCAATAAAACTTCAAATAGGAACGAACAAGCCAACTGCAGAAAGCAAATGAAAAAGCCGTGTCCGGCACCTAATCTAGTCTTCGACGTCTTCTCACCAGCGCGGAGCTAAGTGCTGCCACTGGGCGTGGGAGGGAGCCCCCGAGGCCCGAGGGCGGCACTCCGGGGACTCCGGGGCGTGTACAACCCCACTCATTATTACGTGAGAGTGTCACGGGTGGCGAGCTTCACAGGCATTGGCCTTCTTCACAGGCACCGGGCCTTTTCCAAAATGCGGCAGCTTCACAGGCATTGGACTTCTTCACAGGCACCGGGCCTTCCCAAAATGCGGCAGCTTCACAGGCATTGGCCTTCTTCATAGGCACCGGGCCTTCCCAAAATGCGGCAGCTTCATAGGCATTGGCCTTCTTCACAGGCACCGGGCCTTCCCCAAATGCGGCAGCTTCACAGGCATTGGCCTTCTTCATAGGCACGGGGCCTTTCCCATAGGCACTGGGCCTCTCTCAGGGGTAGAATCTTCGGAGATGTTGAATGTTCCATGCATTCTGGATGGGTACCCCCTCCTAGATCTCCAAGCGCGCGGAGCCGGGCCTGGAAACATGAACAACCTTGAATGGACCCTCCCACATGGGAGAGAGCTTGTGCAACCCCTCCCTGGAGAGGACCCGTCTGAGCACGAGGTCCCCTACCTCAAGAGTTCTGGGGCGGATGTTGCGGCAGTGGTATTGTCGCAGCGCCTGTTGATACCTTGCCGCTTGCAGCACGACCTCTCGACGACGTTCCTCCCCCAGCACGAGATCCGTCCCCCGCATGGCGTCCTGTTGTGTCTCATCAAACGCCAGGACCCATGCGGAACGACGCCTGACCTCGTGAGGGAGAACGGCCTCAGCTCCGTAGACGAGGAAGAACAGGGTCTCGCTAGTCGACTTGGTCGCGATCGTGCGGATAGACCACAACACAGACTGGAGCTCGTCGTACCAGCCCCTGCCACAGGCCTCCAACTTCTTCTTGAAGGTCCTGGTTTTGAGGCCCCTCAGGACCTCCGCGTTGGATCACTCGGCCTGGCCGTTTCTTCGGGGGTGTGCTACTGAAGCATAGCATATCTGCATTCCAAGGTTAGCACAGTACGTTTTGAAGAGATTACTGGTGAATTGCGAACCGTTGTCGGTGATGATGCGGTTAGGCACCCCAAATCGGCTCACGAGGCCCTTGATGAACTTGACTGCGGAGCCCGCTGGGATGGTGCAGACAACTTCCACCTCAGCCCACTTGGTGAACTTGTCCACGGCGACGTAGAGGTAGCGATAGCCCGCTGGCGCCCAAGGAAACGGGCCCAGAATGTCCAACCCCCAGACTACGAACGGGTATAGTCTGCAGACCCTCCGCCGGCTGATGGATCTGCTTGGCGTGGAATTGGCAGGCCTCGCAAGCCTTCACCAGCTCAACGGCGTCACTGAGTGCTGTGGGCCAGTAGAATCCGCTGCGAAACGCCTTGCCAACGAGGGTTCGTGATGATGAGTGATGCCCACAGTCTCCATCGTGTATGTCTGCCAACAGCTCCTTCCCTTGCTCTCTGGAAATGCAACGTAGGGACACGTCATTTGGTCGCCTCCGGTAGAGCTCTCCATCTTTGATGCAGTAGGCCGTGGCCTACCTCACCACACGCTTCACGTCTTCCTCCTTCTCCAGCAGGGTCCCTTGCGTCAAGTAGTTCTTGAGCTCTGTGATCCAACATCCTTCCTGAGGCCCCAATGCCAGGAGCAGGCATGCCCCTGAGGCCGGGCCACAGGCCGGGGCTCTCGAGGCAGGCGGCTGAGGGAGCTCCTCCCGAGGTTGCACCGTGCTTGATAGTGATGGTGTCGCCGAGGGCTTGAAGAGTCGCTCCTCGAAGACGCCAGGCTCCTGAGGCAGCCGCTTGAATGCCTTCTTGGCGATGTCGTCAGCCTCTTGATTGGTGCCGCGAGGCACATGCTGCAACTCCAGCCCCAGAACTGTTTCTCCATCCTGCGGACCTCCGCAAGGTAGGCTTCCATGTGCTCATCCTTCGGCTCATATACCTTGTTGGAGAAGTTGACGAGGAGTTGCGAATCGCCCTTGATGATGAGGCGCTTTACCCCCAAGGCGACTGTGGCTTTCAGGCCTGCTATCAGGCCTTCATACTTTGCTATGTTGTTGGAGACCTTTTCTCCGTGCTGGAAACAGAGTTTTACGGCGTAGTAGAGCTTGTCTTGAGTAGGAGATACGAGCACTGTGCCGGCCCCCGCGCCATGTCGGGAGAATGCTCCGTCGAAGTACACGACCCAGCCGTCCGGTGCCTTGCTTCCCGGGGAAAGCGATCGGTCCTCGCCTGCCTCGAGGCCCGGTGCCTCTGCCCATTCTGCCACGAAATCTGCAAGTGCGGCTCCCTTGATGACTCTGGTCGTGCTGAATTCTAGCTGAAACGCTTGTAGTTCGATGTTCCATTCAGCGACTCTTCCAGCCGAGTTGGGGCTCCTGAGTACCCTTTCCAAGGGGTATGCTGAGACGACCTTGATGGGATGGCCTTGGAAGTAGTGTCGCAGCTTGCGTGAGGCTACCAATAGCGCGATGAGGAGTTTTTGAGGCATGGGGTACCGCACCCTTGCGTCCCGTAGCACCATGCTGACGAAGTACATGGGGTGCTCGACGAGGTTGAGGGTGCTGGCGCTGCCTGCGTCCTCCGGAGGTTGGGGCGCCTCCTGAGACGACGGAGCCCCCAGCGCTCGATCGCTTGGAGAGGCCTCTTCTGCTCCGGGTGCGCTCCCCTGCTGCGGCTGATCCTTTTCGGCTGCGGTCGCGGTCTTCGTGAGGCTTTCCTGGCTTCGCTTTGCTTCGGCCCGGACGGTTGCTGCGGCCTTGGTCCGACGCTCCTCCCTAACCGCCACCAGGGCTGCGCTGGCGGAGTAGGGGGTGGCAGCAAGGTAGAGCACCAGGGGCTCCCGAGGACGTGGAGCTACCATCACCGGAGGGCTGGTAAGGTACCTCTTGAGATCTTGGAATGCCTTGTCGGCCTCTTCAGTCCATTCGAAGGGCCCCTTCTTCTTCATCAGCTTGAAGAAGGGCAGCGCTCGTTCCCCCAGCTTGGAGATGAAGCGTCCCAGCGCGGTTACACGCCCGGTGAGCTTTTGCATTTCTCTGAGGGTCTTCGGTGGGCTCATGTGTTCGACTGCTTTGACCTTCTCCAGGTTGGCCTCGATGCCCCTGTGGGACACGAGGAATCCCAGGAGCTTGCCCCACGGGACTCCAAACACGAACTTCTCCGGGTTGAGCCGCAGGTCCACTTCATTGAGGCTCGCGAAGGTTTCTTCCAAGTCCTGTATCAGGGTTTTTGCCTCCCGAGACTTCACCACAATGTCGTCGACGTAAGCATCAGCGTTCCTCCTGAGCTGCCGGCCCAAGGCGATGTGCATCAGCCGCTGGAAGGTCGCGCCTGCATTGCGCAACCCAAATGGCATGCATGTATAGCAGTACACTCCACACGGGGTCAGGAAAGCCGTTTTTTCCACGCCTTCCACCGCCGTCTTGATCTGGTGATAGCCCAAGAAGGCATCCAGGAAGCACAACAGGTCGCACTTAGCAGTGGAGTCGACGATCTGGTCGATGCGAGGGAGCAGAAACGGATCCTGCGGGCAGTCCTTGTTGAGGTTGGTGAAGTCGACACACATGCGTTCCTTTCCTCCCTTTTTCGACACAATGACCGGGTTAGCCAACCAATCTAGGTAGCGGACCTCGCGAATAACCCCTGCCGCCTCTAGCTTGCGGGTCTCTTGGACGATGAAAGCTTGTTTCTTAGTGGACTGCCGCCTCGCCTTCTGCTTCATGGGGCGCATGTTGGGGCACACATTGAGGTGATGCTCGATCACACCCCTCGGGACCCCTGCTAGCTGATCAGGTTCCCATGCGAACACCTTCTTGTTCGCGCGCAAGAACTTCACCAAGGCCTCCTCCTGCTCGGGTTCGAGGTTGGCACCTATGGTGAAGGTGGCATCAGTGGATCCGTCCTAGTCGACCGGTACCTGCTTGGTTTCCGCCTTGTCTTGGGTGAACAACTGCTTCTTCTTAGCCGACGCAGCCCCCTTGGGCTCGGGGGCGTCAGTGCTAGCGGGCTGCGCCACCGCGGCCATCTTGAAAGCAAGCTTGAGCGCCTGCAGTGCATCCCTTGTGTCTCCTGGCATGGTAAGGACGCCGCTGCTCCCGGGCATCTTCATGAGGTTGTACGCTGGGTGAGTTGCTGCCATGAACCGGGCCAAGGCTGGGTAGCTGAGGATGGCATTGTAGGAGAGGCCGATGGGGGCGATGTCGAAGTCGATCAGCTCTGTGAGGAAGTTGTCGTAGGTGCCGAAGGTCACCGGGAGGCGGATCTGTCCCAAGGAGGCGGTGGAACCAACTCCGACACCCAAGAAAGGCCTGCTGGGCTGAAGCCGCTCTAGTGGCACGTGGAGGAGGCTAAAGGCCTCCACAAAGAGCACGTTGAGGCCGGCACCACTGTCAATGAGGGTCCTGGTGACGGCCACTTGGCAGATGGTGGGGGTGCACAGCATCGGGAGTGCACCCGAACCGGCGGGGTTGGAGGGGTGATCGTCTGAGTTGAAGGTCAGACCGGCCTCGGGCGCCACCCAACACGGGGGGCTTCTCGGCGCCTGGAGGCGGTGCCGATCTAGCGGGTGAACGACTTGACGTGGCGGCTCGAAGGTGGCGCCTGTGAGCTGCCCAGGAGAGATGCGACGATCGGGGGCACTGACGCGGCGTAATGGGCGAGGAAGAGGTCGCCCACCTCCCCCCAGGAGGTCACAGAAGCCGTCGGTAGGTGGAGCAGCCACATGCACGGAACGCCGGTGAGGGCCATGGGAAACCAGTTGGCCATCACCCTGTCATCGCCTCCGGCCTTGAGGACGACCTCCTCATACGCCAGCAGGAAAACCAGCGGATCCGTCGCGCCATTGTAGCGCGGCGGCATCTCGGGCTTGAACTTGTGCGGCCACTGCACCTGTCGTAAGGCGGGGGCCAAGGCTCGGAGCCCCCTGGCCCCGGTGCCGGCATCGGCTGCTGGAGCGGGCGGCTAGTTGTCCGCCATGAGGGCGAAACACGATGTCGGTGGAGAGCGGGTCGTCGGAAGGGAGAACTTCGGCGCACCCGTACCTGGAGCGCCAAATGTCGGATTTTGGGTTCTGGCAGACCCTTGAGGTTCGACCTCTGGGTGCGCACGAAGATATTTCCCCTACCAGCTCACATCTCGAAGTATCGCAAAGGATCTAGGCTAGAAAGAAGAACACACAAGGGACACGAGGTTTATACTAGTTCGGGCCACCATTGTGGTGTAATACCCTACTCTAGTTTGTGGTGTGGTGGATTGCCTCAGGGGCTGATGATGAACAATACAAAGGGAGAACAGCCTCGTGAGGGCTGTTCTTGAGCTGGTGCGATGAACTGCTGGGGTGAGTTCAGTCGCCTCTCTCTCTCTCTCTCTCTGATCAATCCGTTTCCAAGATGCCCCTACTCTGTGGTGGCTAGTCCTATTTATAGAGGGAGGCCCTGGGCCTCTTCCCAAATAATGAGCGGGAAGGGCGCCAACAATTGGCCATTTTGAAGGGGAACATCTAGTACACTTACCCTAGCTAAAGTTGGTCTTCGGCTGCCAAAGACTCTGACGATGACGCCGTCCTGGGCTCCACGATGACCTCCATCCTGCCGCTCTGCTGGTCTTGGTCTTGTTGCACCGAAACGGCAACCTTTGCCTAATGCCTTGGCCTGTGCTTGCCCCCTTTGCACCGAAGGGGAAACAAGGACACTGCACAGGCCGGCGCCCGCCTGGCGCCCGCTTGGTCTCGATCGTCATGGCTTGCATCACGGGCACCTCATGAGGTACCCTTGCCTTGATCTCTCCGCCTCCTCGCGAGCCTGCCTGGTGAGGCTGCTCCTGAGGAAGGTTCCTGTCGTCCGCCCCGCGAGGCTTGGCCCCTCGCGAGGGTCTTGAGCTTGAGCTGATGAAGCTGGGCTGCACTGGGCCCCCACTTGAGCCACGCCACAGGCCGCAGGCAGGCAAGTCTGGGGACCCCCGTTCCCAGAACGCCGACACCGCCCGTATGTACACATACGTGGCTGTATTTTCTTTCTTGCACACTGGCCGCTGTATGTACGTGTACATGCTACGTGCGCGCCTCTACTACGACACATACGCGCCTCTACTACGACACGTGCGCGCCTCTACTACGACACGTGCGCACCTCTACATCGACTAGTATATATGTACGTACACGTTCGCGACCAGAATGACAACGCTACGTACGCTTCGACCAGGTGGGTCCCGACTGTTAGGCACTTCCTTGCGTGCGAAAATGTAGCTGGTGGGTCCCAACAGTCTGGGGGGCGAATCGTTTTTTTGCCCGGACGTACTTCCTTGCGTGCGAAGATGTAGCTGGTGGGTCCCAACAGTTAGGGGGGGGAATCATTTTGTTTTGCTCGGACGCACTTCCTTGCATGTGAAGATGTAGCTGGTGGGTCCTAGCAGCCAGGGGGAAATGTTTTTTTCGTGAAATATAGTGGCCCATCCGGTGGGTCCCAGTTGTCAGGTGGAGGAATCATTATTTTCCATGTAATAAGGAGGCACTTCCTTGCTGCGGCCGTGGGCCGAGCTGTCAGCCTCTCCACGTACAGTCCACGTCCAATGGAAGTCATTCCTTGATCACGTTGACCACGCCGCACCGAGAGCACCACGGCGGTGGACGACGGCGAGGCCTAGGAAGGGGACGACGCGGAGCCGGGGAAGACGCGGTAGTGGAAGCCCGCGCGGAGAGGGGTACGAGGGTTCACTGGTTCAGCTGCGGTGTGAGGCTGCCGTCGCCGCAGGGCCTGGCCAGCGGTGGGAATAGTAGGGGGCGGTGAGGCCTCCACGGCAGCACAGCCGACCACGGGAGGCAGGAGCATGCGACACAACCGGCGCTGCTTTGGGCGGCTGGAGCAAGAAGACCAGAGGTTGAAGAAGCACTACGGCCGTTGGATGGACATTGTACGGTCACTGGAGCTAGAATCGTTCATATTGACTAAGTTGACAAAGCCCTCCGTCCCCGTCAACTTAGTTGGCCCACAAGTCATCCTCGCACTATGGTGGGTCCTAGCTAGTAGGGGGGGTATTCATTTTTTTTGTGCGTAATAAGGAGGCACTTCCTTGCGTGCGAAGATATAGCTTGTGGGTCCGACATGTCAGCGGGGGAACGTATTTTTTGGCGAAATACAGAGGCCCTTCCGGTGGGTCCCAGCTGTCAGGTGGAGGAATCATTATTTTGCGTGCAATAAGGAGGCATTTTCTTGTGTGCAGCCATGGACCCAGCTGTCAGCCTCTCCACGTACAGTCCACGTCCGATGGATGTCGTTAGTTGACCACGTTGACCAGGACGCGCTGAGAGCACCATGGTGGTGGATGACAGCGAGACCTAGGAAGGGAATGACACGGAGCCAGGGAAGACTCGGCAATGGTTGCCCATGCGGTGGGGAGTACGAGGGTTTACTGGTCCGGTTGCCGTCGCCGGAAAATAACAGGAGGTGTGGGTGAGTAGAGGAATGGCCTGGCCAGCAATGAAGTAGGATGGGGCGGTGCGGCCTGTGCGGCAGCACAGCCGGTCACGGGAGGCGGGAGCAAGCAGTCCCACCGGAGCTGGTTTGGGCGGCTGGAGCAAGAAGATCAGATATTGAAGAAGCAGCACGGTCGTTGGATTAACATCCAACGGTCACTGCTGCTAGAGTCGTTTGTGGACTAAGTTAACAAAGCCAAACTACACGTCAACCTAGTAGACCCACAAGTCAGCCTCCAAATCTGTCCCAAACAGCATACAACCCGAAATTTCTAGCTAGATTCAAATTAATTTTAAATCTAAATATACCTTAATTTAAATTCAATGAAATTTTACCCGCACAAAAACAATGAAATTTAAAATATCAAAATCCGAAAGAAAACAGTTTTTGGAACTAATTGCCTATTTCCTGTATTTTTTCATTTTACAGCCCATTTATTATTACTTATAGCCCATTTCTTATTACTTATAGCCCATTTCTTATTACTTATAGCCCATTTTCTGGGCAAAATGCATCCCTCCTCGTCTTGAAAGATTTCCGGCTCAGCAGGGCGTAGAAAAGCAAGTAGGCCTACGTTGGTTATTCTGCAAAAAACAAAATAGCTGGCTAGCCATTTTCAGATAGGAAAAAAACAAACTGGGCTGGTCATGTGCTAAACATATGAAATAAAAGCCTGGGCTAGACGGGCCACGGGTCCCGCACAACCCAGTTGATAGCCTTCTCCGTAAAAAAAACAAAATTATTGCGCGCGTTGCTGGGTCCCTACTGTCATCCTCACCATGTACAGTCATCTCCTTATTCCTCTCGGTTGTTGACCATGTTGACAACACCGGAGGGCGGCGCCGCGGCGAGCGAACCAAGGCGGAGGATGATGGTGAGGCCTCAAATGGGAACGAACAGGAGCTGGGGAAGATGCGCAGAGTTTTAGGGTGTGATGTGGCCACGACACGTGCGCGGCAGCACAACCAGCCATGGGAGGCGGGAGAAGGCGGTCCCGCCGGCGCTGGTTTGGCTTTGGCGGCTCGAGGAAGAAGAGACTGAAGAAACACGATAGACGTTGAATGTCAATCCAACGGCTAAGGTTGGCACAATCGTTTGTTGACTAAGCGGACACCAAGTAGCATACTTTTTTATATATAGGAAGAAAATTGCGAGGAAAATGCGTTCGTCAGCCGTCCTCCTCACAGGGAATGTTTGCCACATAAGTGACTAGCACCCTTGGTTTTCAACCTAGAGGTCTTGGGTTCGAGTCCCAGGAACTCTCAGTTTTGCCCTCCTTCCTTCCTCGCAAAAAAGGGAAAGAAAATCATAGACTTGGGAAGGCGTACAGAACAAGCTAGTGTACCAGTAAAGAGACGTTGCCGAGTTTTAGAAAAAAGAGAGACGTGCTCCTGTAGCTGGTTCAAATCCAAACCTAGACTATGACTATATATGGTGCTATGCTACTCTGCAAGTAATGAAACTGACATATCCAACATTCGCTTCTCCTCTTCTCTACTTACTCTGCCTAGCATCAGAAGCTCTGGCCGTAGCAACCATGTCCGCTGGCTGCTCGTCCACCTGCTCTTCAGCATGCAACAACCAGATATGCGCCAAGTCGCCACCCGTACCATCGCCTATGGGTCTCATCACACCCCCGCTGGCACGCGCACCGCAGCCGATTGCTCATCGCAACCCGCTGCCGTTGGTGTGGTGCCACAGCTGCAAATCACGCAGAGTCATCCATCGTGTCTCAACCACAATCCTCAATCCCGGTCGAGTCTTCTACAAATGCCCGAATCATGGGGTAATAATATGTTTAAGTGTTGTTCTGCTGCTTTCAGTTGCTGATTTTTTTATTAGTTTGGTTGATGATCTTCCAATTTGATTCGTGCAGAAAAGGGAAGATTCATGTGATTTGTATTTCTGGGAAGTTGCTGATGTGGGGGAATGCAACTACGCCGATTATTTGGTTAGCCGAGAAATCCCAATACCAGCAGGTTGGGGTGTTGGACAAGTAACTGAAGGAACGACTGAAGAGGAAGATGCAGAGCAGAAGGTTAAAGATGCAGTTCCTCTGATCATGGCCAAGCACAGCTGCTGAACGGCCTTGACAGCAATGAGGAGATGAAAGAGCTTGTGAAGATAATGGGCAAAATTGATGTGCTCTGTAGGATGATTGTCTCTTTATTTGCAGTGTATGTAGCACTCGTGATGTATTCAGTGGCTATGACATGAGCACTTTGCTGAAACTAGTAATGAATGAAACCTGTGTAGTAGGCTGGGCGTAGTGTTGTGAACATCTAATGATTTCTATTAACGGAAATCAGGGGGTATCCCCTTTTGCTCATAAATAAATAAAAAGCAGAGGCCTTGTCAGGTCAGCTTTGTTCTCATTCGAAGACGTCGAGCAAATTGCAGTCCAACAACAAACTATGTCATCAAATTCAAGTTTCACAGCCAAATATGAGTACAACTAAACAACAATGTCATCATGTTTTAGTTGTCATACGATCACCAAACACAAATCAGCATACATAACAAGTGATGTTCTCACAGCAAAATACTAAACAACATGTTCATCAGGTTTCAATTGTCATAGCAAACACAATTTCACATAGTAGATAAAAAAAGTATTCTGACAGGCAAATACGACAAAAGCAATGTAATCATCATCCGTAGCAGTAGCGTCAACATCTTCGCCATGTGTATCAGTCTGAATCGCAATTCCCCACGGTGTCATCTTCTTCGTCGTCCTCAACGTCCTTGAACGTTGGCTTCTTCTTGATCAACTCTTGTATGTCCACAGCACGACAGACAATCTTTTCGCCGGCGTCATTGACGTGATGGTTCTCAAAGATATTAGGAACATCTGTGTTATCTTGTACATCAGGAGCAGTGTAAGCATCATCTTGTTGTGCAACTTCATTAAACGAATTCCTCTGCTCAAACCTTTGCAATACTCTCCAGTCATCGCTACGTGCAAATGTGTCTTCCAAGAAAAATATCTGTGTTGCTTGATTTGCCAAAATAAAAGGCTTCTTGGTCTGGTACGCCACCTTGACATTGATCACAAAATCCAAGAAAAATATTTGAACCATTTCGCAAATCCTGCCATAACCAGTTTGTCAATGTTTCTTGGATTTTGCGGCAGTAACTCCTTTTTGTAGATGCTGCACAACATAGTGATCGCGTCAAACATCTAAATATATAAGAATGTTTTGCAAGTTTAGTAGATTATGATGTATAAGCTGCAGTACTGCACTTACTTGATATAAGGTAGTATCTCAGGACAGTTATTCAACACATACCAAACCATTTTGTCCAAATCTTTAGGTTTGTCCTCTTGTCGACTCTTCCCTGTAACTCGAATAGAATAATCGAAAACATTGGGCCCGGGATTGTCTTCACCCACCTCTTTGCTAAGCTGATCAGCTGTTTCAATGTATTTTGAGCAGAATGTCAATGCTTCTGTAGCAATGTAGGCCTCTGCAATGGAACCCTCGGGTCTAGCTCTGTTCCTAACATAGCCCTTGAAAATGCCTAGCCGCCTTTCAATAGGGTACATCCAGCCATACTGTACTGGACCTCTAAGTAGTGCCTCATCAGGTAGATGAACAGCTAAATGCACCATCACATCAAAGAAGGCTGGAGGATATATCTTCTCAAGGTTGCATAGGATAGTTGGTATCTTGTCTCTAAGACGCTCCAAAGCATCTATCCTGATATTTCTACTGCAGAGTTCCCTGAAGAATTGTCCCAACTCTGCAACTTCTCTGTATAAGTCAGGGCGGCCCAATCCTCTAAGGATAACAGGTAAAATCCTTTGAAGTAGGACGTGGCAGTCATGAGTTTTCAACCCCTGTACCTTGTTTCCATCTACACCGACTCTCCCTTCAGGGTTGGAAGCAAATCCATGTGGGAATCTCACACGTGACAGGACCTCACAGAATTGATTTCTTTTTACCTTGTCCAAGACGTACACAGCTGGTGCCATATCCCGTGGTTTACCTTCATCTTGCACCTGCAAATCCTTTCTGATACCCAGGTGTGTCAAATCAATCCTAGATTTTAAGGTATCTTTCGTCTTGCCTTCAATATTAAGAAGTGTGCCGATAATGCTGTCACATATATTTTTCTTGATGTGCATCACATCAAGATTATGCCGCATATCCAAATCTTTCCAATACTCCAAGTCCCACAAAGTGGACCTGCGGGTAAACAATAATCTCTCTTCTGCCCTGCCACGCTTCCTTTTCCCGCTACCATTGCCAGGATGGTTTCCTGGTGTAATATGCCTGACCTTCTCTAATTCCACTTGCAAATCATCGGCGGTGAGCCTCTTTGGCGCATCACGGTTTTCATGCTTTGAATTGAACACATGTCTTCAATATTTCCTAGGATGCGGCTTGTCCTTGGCAAGGAAACGGCGGTGTCCAATGTAACAGATCTTGCTAAGTATTGCGTATGATAGCGGATTCCTATCACAGTGAACACATGCATTGTAACCATGTGTCGTTCGCCCTGACATAGTGCCCAAAGCCGGATAATCATGGATGCACCAAATTATAACAGCACACAGAAAGAAATCAGCTGGTGGGCTGCTATATAGGTCTCGAGTGAGAACACCCCTCCATAGCTGTTGAAGTTCCTCCACAAGAGGCTCCATGAACAAATCAAAATCCTTTCCAGGACTTTTTGGACCTGGGATGAGCAAGGCCATCATGTAGTTTGATTCTTTGGTGCAGACATTTCGAGGCATGTTGTAAGGGATAACAAGCACTGGCCACATGCTATATGTGGCACTCTGGTGGCCAAATGGGTTAGATCCATCTGAATCTAAGCCATGCCTAATGTTTCTCGGGTCAGCAGCAAATTTTTTGTGTTTATCATTGAAGCTTTTCCACTCACTACCATGAGATGGATGGCTCGTTACATTCTGATCTCTGTACTCCTGGTTCCAAGAATGCCACAGTACATCCTCTCTTGTTTCAGCATCATGAAACAACCTCTGCAATCTTGGTGTAATTGGAAAATGTCTCAGAACATTATGAGGAATCCTCTTCACAACATCGCCATCTTTCCATCTTGATGATTTTCATTTTGGGCATTCACTTAAGTTGGCATAATCCTTCCGGAATAGAACACAATTATTCTTACAAACATGGATCATATCATATCCAATTCCAACTGCACGAAGGAAATTCTTCATTTTACTGTAGGTGTGTGGCAGCTCAGATGCTTCTGGGAAAGATTTGCGGAAAGCAGCCAACATCGCATCGAATGATTTGTTGGTCATCCGCTCAGATGTCTTCACCTGAAGAAAGGTGACCATAGCTGAGAATACTGATAGCTTATTTCCTGGGCTGACAGCCACGTTGCATTGTTCCAACATGCGGTCCCACTGTTTTTCTTCTGCAGGTGAAAGTTCACGGAATGCACGAGCATTTCGTAGTATTGTTTCAATGTTGGTCAAACTCACTGGCTCCGCCACCACCACCACCTCCTCCTCTTCCACCTGAGCATCAGGCAGATCAAGATGGTGATCTGCTGCTTCCACGTAGTCAATAACATTGACGTTCACAGTTTCACCATGATGAACCCACCTAGTATATGTGACCGACATCCGATACAAGTGTAGATGATTTTGCACAGTTGACAGGGGTCTTGTAACTGAATTCATACAACGGCTACACGGGCAGAGCACATCTGATTTTGGACCACCATACTCAGCTCTGATAAAGTTCATGAAGTTTTCAACCCCCTCGACATATGCAGCGGAGAATCTTTGAGCAGAAGTTATCCAAGTCCTGTCCATCTGTTAGACATACAAATTAGTTCTTCTACTAGATATTACAGGAAAAACATATATGCTTTTTTATGAAGTCCAGAAAAAAATACCTAGTTCGGTGTCTAAAGCTATGGCAAGATATTTGGACAAGCAGATCTAAGTAACGAAATATATGTAAAGCTAATTCAGCAAACAGAATTGAGTGCTAAATTATGGCAGGCTATTTCAGCAGTCAATGAGGCCGAGCACACAGCCATCAAACTATCGAAGGCCATCACAGCAAAAAAGATGGAGTATAAAACGTCATAGAGCTATTTCACCTAACAGATTGGCTACTAGACCATGGCAATCTACGTCGCAATAAATATATGGCAGGATATTTTAGCAACTAATCGGCCTTGGCATGCCATCTCAGCTAAGAAGATTGAGTGCAGAACAGGGCAAGGAAGCTTCTTAAGCAGAGCATATTGACAGTAAACTACTTTGGCAAACAGTGAGATTAACAGCGTTTATCAGCTAACATTCAGCGCTACACCGACATGAACGGGGCCTTGGTCTAGAATGCGCGTACCGTGGGGGAAGCTGACCGCCGTGCGTCTCCACACGAACGTCACCAGCGGTGGCGGCACTGACCGCTGTGCGCCTTCACAAGAACGTAGCCAGAGGTGGCGGCGTGGCTAGAGGACGATAGTGTACGAGAGCGTACTGTGGGAGCGCGAGGATCGCCGTGTGTCCCCTCGATGAACCGTGACGCTGACGTATTGGCACGGCAGGGAGGGCGAC
>NC_041393.1:755662355-755671142 GCF_002162155.2 Triticum dicoccoides | reverse complement strand
GGAATATTATTGGCTAGTTGGCCAAAGGGTGGTTGAATCGTATTTGGGGGGAATTTTTGTGTGTGGGGGGAGGATTTTCGCGCGGTGGGTGGGGGGAGTTTGGCGCATGGTCGGTTTCTCCAAGTGCAGTCCCACATGTAAGTGAAGAGGCAAGACGAAGCGCGTTCTGGTTGCGTGAGCCGTGTGCAGGACCGAACGTGTGTGGGGTGCAATGCGACCGCGACAGGAGTGTTGTGAGTGTACCACCTTTTTTCCTTTTAAACTAGGTGCTTCGCCCCCTCAAATTTTTTTTTGTTGCTTCGCGCGATCCATCGATACTACTACTATTAATCTGGTAATCCCGACTAAAACGGCGCGGCCGGGTCTTTCCCTCTCGATATGCTGGGAGGTTGGCTTAGTTGGGTTTTTTAGGACGAGTAAAGCTACACCTATGTAATCCCAGTTACGTAATTAACGTAATGTGAAACATGTGAGCTGTTGATTGTAGATTGGGGGGAGGGAGGGGCCCACCACCATGAAAATCAGGGGAGGAGAGAGAGAGGCAATTTACGTTAACCCTTTCGTAGGTTCCCGTAGATGTAGAAAGATGTGAAATGCGTGAATGTGTAGTGGACGTACTATTGGAGTGCCTAAGATAAATTGTGTATGTATAGACCCTATGTGTTTATTTTACTTCGCATGTTAGATTTGTCTCGGTTCAATAAAAAGCAGAGTTGGTGATGATGGTGTGCCTGTCATCCTGCAATATAGGCCGTCCGATCTATATCTAACGGATAGGAAGGAAACTATGACAATTTACCCGCACTCCTCTCCACATTTGCAGATAAGGCTTTCCCTCGTTCATCCTTTTCTCCCACAAGATCTTGATCTTCCGTGCAACGCACGGGCATCTTGCTAGTACTCCTACAATATGTATATTATTATGAAAGTTCATATACACCGGCCGAGATTAATGCAAACACGGCTGATTTTCATTACATTTCAAACTTTTATAGGACAGAAAAATAAAAGAAACCTGACCCTAAACGTATTCTACGGCGGTGACCGACGTCCTCCATCTGCGATCTCTATGTACGGGGGCGGGGTTCAAGACCCATGAAGTGAAGGTGCGGTCTCCGGCGAGGAAAAGTAGAACACGGGATACGGACCGGCCAGTTGGCACACCATGCCATGCCGCCTCCCATGCCCTACTCATCCTCGGAGGAGTCCCCGACCTCGATGGTGCCGGACGTTGGATGGCGGCAAGTAGGACGCGTGGCTGACGGTACTCCTGTCGTCGGCCGCCAGCGTGGCCACCGCGGTCGAGTCCGCGCACGGCTACGCCGCTATTGCGTCGCGAGAGGCGACTTGAGCGAAGGCGGCGACCTCGAGCTTCATCCTCGAAGACAAGCTCTCTCGAAGAGCGTTCACACTTGCGGTCATGGTGGATGTGGTGCCAGGTAGGAGGACGATGCGCTATGGTGTGGAGGTTAGCTGGGCGTTGCCGCTTTAAGTAGCGCATTCCGGTGAGGCCAAGCGTCCGAGTGCGTCATTAAGTCACCGGAGTTGGTTCCTCGGGCACTGAGCCTCTTAACGATGACATACGAACGGACGACATGAATGCGGGCAGCTAGCGCCGGCTAGGAACGCACCGTGCGAGGGACGAGGGTTTTGGTGTGCCAGGGTAGTCAGCTGCGGTCGTGGCAACGTTGGAGATGCCCTTTGCTCACATGCGATCCCCGCATGTCATTGAAAAAGCAAGAATACCCGGCATGGTCTCAGGTCCTGAGGATGCAGTTGGCCGTGCTACACCACTCCGCGGACGCGTCGCGGCGCCCCGTGCATCCTCGACGAGCCGGGTGTTGGGGTGTGTTTGGATTGTTGCCAAAGTGCACCTTACCAAAATTTTGGTCATGGCCCAAAGATTGGTCTTTGTTTGGATGGTTGCCATTTTTTTGGCATGCCAATGAACTCTAGCCAACTCTAGTTCATGTTTCTTGCCAATGTCGGCCAAATCATGGGCAACCAATAGCTCAACCAAAATTTTGGCTACCCAATGCTTTGATGGGGCAACCTTGGGCACAAACCAAACATATTGTTGGTCGTGCCACAACACTAGCGCCACCCTCGGCACACTGAAACCGACCGTGTCTAGTGACAATACGAGCGTGTCGCTCACCGCAGTCGCCGTGTCCAGAGGCGGTGCTGGAGCTGCGCCCCGTTGTTGGCCCCAATCACCCGCATGAACGGTTGTCGGTGGCGAGGAGGTCGTGGGCCAGCTCCTCCATTAGACTAGTTTGCGCTACGTCGTCCCGACGGGTGTGCCCCACATGTCGGTTTCCCTGTTTTCCCGGCCATATTCGAGCATCAGTGCTGCGCATTGCGCATTAGGCCTTTCACTATGTAGGCCAAGCGAGACAGCTTATTTTTTATTTGAGCCGTTAAAGTATAATCATGTGGCGTTTGCTTATTTCTCATTCCTCTCCAAACCTCTTCTCCATCGATCATGTCGCCCTCCAGTCGAGTCCATCCTCCTGCATGCCTCATTTGAACATTCCGCCCAGTATCATTCGCATGTATCCACCCTAGTCCTCTTTCAATCAATCTCCGGACCCGGAGATGAAATCGAGAGAGAATGAGTGGGGGCACGAGGCGGATTCAAAATTTTGAACCTGTGATCATAGCATCCGCAAATCATATATAAAGGGTATTGAATGTTCATTTCGTTTTTGAACGTACAATATACTCCCTCCTATCCTTTCTAGTTTACATATAAGTTTTATGTGTAGTCAAAGTATCTCTACTTTGATCAAAAAGGTATCAACATTCAACAATGCCCAATCAATATTGTTAGATTCACACATACTCCTAGATTTGTACTCGATATGGTTTCCAATTTGTTTTCAACCACGTGAATGTGCTTGTTCTCGCACATGCTCTTCCTACTAGGATTTCTCCACGTATAGCGAGTCCAATAGTAACTTTTTTAAACTCCCTGTCCAATATTACACATGGAGTACTCACAACATCTATACTCCCTCCTTCCATTTATATAGGGCCTATGTGGAGGAGAGAGATGTGAAAAAGTAAGGGAGTGAGCTCTCATGCAAGAGCCTTAGCTAGATACGCATTCCTAGTTAAATACTAGTACAATAAATATGAAGAAAGAGATAGAGAGGAGATGGAAAAAAGTACTAATACAATAGCTAACCTTATATTTTTTGTGTGGGAAATAGCCAACCTTATAGCCCACACTACCGTATGAGTGCATATAATAGATGATGGCTATAGATGACATGGCAGTCCCTCATAGCCATCGACTGGCTATATTATTAACCATGCTCTAATGCGTTTTTAAAACCGCATTTGACTATTGACAAGATTAATAGTACATGAGATGTATAATGTGAAAATTATATAATTGGAAACTCCTTTCACATACGAATTTGACCGTATGCTTTGTGTAAGTTGCATGTCATATATTATTACTCTAACATTTGGTCAATGTTAGCCTAGAAAAACGCATTAGGCCCTGTATAGTAAATGGAAGGAGGGAGTAGTAGTGGAAGTGGATCCTCTGACGTAGGTATCCCTGCCTTACCCTCCCTTTCGGTCACTGACTGGCGGACCCCATGCTTGCTAGGCCCCGCATGTCAGTTACTCAATGGGTTCGGCCACGTCAGGGGATCCTCATCCGCAGTATACTCCCTCTGTTTTTATTTACTCCACATAAAATGGAGGGAGTGGTAGCATAATAAATGACGCGGGCGGGGGAGGGGGAGGGACGTCGGTTTGCTCTCAACTGCGGTCCCACAAGCGAGCAAAATCGCAAGACGAAGCGCGTTCCATACGGTGAGCGACGTGGAGGGTCCAGTGTGTCGGGCTGCAACGCAAACGCGACAAGCGCGATGTACAGTCAAAACCGATTGACCAGTCGTCACCGGAACCACTATTCACACTAGAACCTTTGCTGCTTAGCCTACGCCAGCCACTGCCCTAAAACCACACCTAATCTCCAGCCCATTCCCCCACCTTTTGATCCCCTAGCCCACATCAAGTGTCCCCTAGTTCGCCGGAAAGCCATGGTGCGCCGCAAGATCACTTACTACAAGATGCTGACACTGGAGCGCCGCGCAGAAATCGTGGCGGCGGTTGGCGCCACAGACCTCTGTTCCCAAGCTCGCTTTGCGGCGGGCCAATCCCCGAGTTCTCTGGAGACAAGCTACGAGGAGGAGGAAGCCGATCAAATGTTCATGGCGGAGCTTGCGGCGCAGAAGGCCCCCGATGGGTATGAGACAATGGACGTCGACTTCGTGCCGGCGTCTGAGTCCCCCATGGTGCAGGCGGACCAGCGGTTCAACATGGCAATACTAAAGGAGGACTGGGAGGCAAAGGCTCAACTCAACGCGGAGCGCGTGCATGCCGCTGCCATCGAGGCTCTCCTGTAGGCGGAACCGGATGTCGTGGATGTGAACCGAGCGGCGGAGGCTCAACTTGAGGCGGAGCGTGCGGATGCCGCTGCCATCGAGGCCCTCCTACAGGCGGAACCAGACGTCCTGGACTTGAACCGGGCGACAGAGGCTCGACTCGACGCAGGGCACGTTGATGCCGCTCTCATCGACGCCCTCCTGTAGGTGGAACCGGACGTCCTGGACTTGAACCGGGTGGCGGAGGCTCGACTCGACGCGGAGCACGTGGATGCCGCTGCCATCGAGGCCCTCCTGCAGGCGGAACCGGACGTCATCGACTTGAACCGGGTTGTGCTCTCGTCTGTGCAGAGCGCCCGCACGCTCCACTTGAACGAGTAGCTGGAGGCCGAGGACAACCACGGTGCGGAGACACACGTCGGCAGCTATGGTTGGTTCGCGCCGGCAGCCAAAGATGACGAGGTCGTCTCTTTCCGCGAGCAGTGATAGTTTTTCTTTATGTTGTTGTTTTTATGGATCTTTTGCTGTGTAAAAACATATATTTGTTATGCAAGTCGCTTGACTTGGGTCAGTCTACCATTTCAGGCGGTTGGATGAATATCCTACGTCTCCTAACCCTTCTTTCCTTCTTCCTCACCTCTTCTTCTTCCCCAACAGACCACTGCACGGGCCGTACGGATACTCCTCAACATGCGGTTGGATAAACATACTCTATGAACAAAAATTAGTATCAGGGATAGGATGGCTGAGTTTGGTTTGTTCACATGCGACAGCACGTTTCAGTGAGGGTGCGTTCCCTTGGTTGGGTTTGCGGCGTGCAGGAGCGACTGCGTGAGGGTGCGGTGCGACCACGGCGTGCAGGAGCGACTGTGTGAGGGTGCGGTGCGACCGCGACAGCCATGCGCAAGTGTACCTCCTTCTCATTTTGAAAACTTTAGGCAAGCTTGGCAAAAATGTATGGCGAAGTTTGGCAATGCAAGGCCTAGACCCAAATAGGATAAGTACGTACGTACTAGGAGTACTAGTGTTAAAAAAGAAAGGCAGGGTTTTCCTTCGCGGGATTTAATCGACACAAATCCTCGTTTCACGTTTCAATTAATGCGTATTTTTTTCTCCAAAGACCAAAGAGCTAACCATCTCACTCCTCATCGCTTGATTAATGCAGCGCCATGCAAACCAACCTTCTCACTTCCACATGCATGCAGGGATATTAATGTCCTTGGTTGCTAGTACGAGGCAAACCCCATCAATTTTGCCTCGATTAGTGTTAGTGGCCTTTTGCAAATTGTAATTTTGATATACTGGCCTTGTGTACAAAAAAATGGAGGTAGTAACTATATTTGACTTCCTTCCCCATTCCGGTGACGTCGACGATATCTTTTTTTTGTGGTTTGGTGAAGTGCGTTCGACGGAGAACACCATTGAGGGAGACCACAGTAAGTCATTTGCAAGTGCCGCCTGCAAGCCGAGACAACTGCCTTATTTGCATCCAGGAAGTCCGTTGAACCAAAGGACTAGTACTAATAGGAGTACACAATAGCGTCATCCATCCAGCTTAGTGTCGTGAGATGGTTTCTCGAAGAAGACGATGGAGAAGTGGAGTCAGTGAAGAGTGAAATGATGGTTGCTTCGTCCAAGCTTTTGTGATTTGACGCCTCACTGCTTTGTGATTTGTGATAGAAGGGATAGGGGAGTAGACTCTGTGCTCTATACTGTACTACATGCGTCCAAGCATGGGAGAAAGAGGAGAGACGTTGCATTTTTCTATTCCTTCAATCAATCAATCAGGGAGCTTCGATTCCATCTTTTTGGCTTTGGCAACACCGTCCACAATGGTTCCCATGATGCCAAAAGCTATTTTCACATTTGGCTACACATTGTGGATGCCCTTAACCGTACCACTTGGTTTTGCTCATGTGTGCTATCTATACAAATCTCAATTATATTGATCTAAAAAATTATAGAATCAAGATTAGTAAAAAGGAGGTGATTTTGCCGCGCGGATGGCGGGGGAGGTTTCTTATTTTCAGAGGACGTTGGCCTGGCGGTTTGCTAACATGCGGTCCCACGGGTCAGTGCTTTACCAAGCTGATCCGTGTCCCACATGAGGCAGAAGCAACACGTGGTTAAGTTGAAGAAGATGAGGGAGAAGCGAATTCAGCAACGAGTGAAATGATGGTTGCTTCGTCCCTCCAACTTCTTTTTTAGCATTATTACTTCGTTCCTCCAACTTAATTGCGGGAAAGGTGCAGCTTTGTGATTTGATGCCTCATTGCTCATTACTACGCCGGCGCCATGACTGGGGTGCTTCACCCTGGCTGCTCTGCACTGTATTCCGGTATGGCACGTGGACCCGGTAGCTTGATGTCCCACATGTCGGCGAAAGGGACTAGAATATTTATGAATGTGAGTGCTCCACTCTTACGAAGGAGGAGTACACGACACGACGGTCCAGTGAACTGTCACTTGTACTGTATAGTACTATATTTTTGTTGTTTCGCACGATCCATTGATACAAACCCGATTAAACAGGAAAGGGCGGGATTTTTCCCGCGTGGTAGATGATACTGGCCATACATTTCAAAGGCAATTTTAATGTATGCAAACTGAATAATTAACAATATGATATCTAGTAAAACTAAAAACACATATGATTTATTGTGTTAGAGTGTAGTAGTAGTGCTGTATTGCATAGTTGTTAGATGTAACATGCGAGAACGTGTAGAGATGTAGTTTTGGAGGGCCGACAGAGAGAAAAGCGTAATACGGTCACTGAACTTCAGAATAAGCTGATTACGATCACTATATATGTTTTGCGGTGATTATATGATCACTTGCTCACAGTTCAGCATCGGATTGCATTCTGTTGACCGACCAAATAGTCCGCGTGGCGCCATGTTGACTAGTTAAATTGACCATGTTCCTTGTGGGTCCCACCTGTCAGTTCGCATAGGGAAAAGGTCAGATAAACACAAATTTACGCAGGCACGACAAGACTCCAACCCGTGCGCGGGAATCACCTGGTTGTGTATGTGTCTGTCAGGGCCTGATGTGTGCGCATGCACGTGTAGGTTGAGCACTTGAGCGTGAGAGTGTGTGTTGGTCGTGTGGTGTACTGGTGTGTGCATGCATGCATGCGTGTGTGCGTGAGTGTTGCGTGCGTGCGTGGCTGCGTGTGTACGTGTGAGTATTGCGTGCGTGCATGGGTGCATGTGTTTGTGTGAGTGTTGCGTGGATGCAGTTCGTGTGCATGCATGCATGTGTGTATAATCACCACACCAACTCCTGTGTGTTAAAACAGACGGCTCAACATACCAATACAAGGCCACCTTGTTCGCTGTGCCCGCGGTCATGACTTCGAACCACCGTCCAAATATTTTTTTGTCGTTTGTTTTCATTCTTACTAGCAAGATGCCCGTGCATTGCACGTAACATCAAGATGCATTTGTATGACTAGTTTATCTTGTGAGAGAAAAGGATGAACGAGGGAAGGCCTTATTTGCAAATGTGGAGAGGTGTGTGGGTACCTTTTTGCAAAATTGCCATAGTTTCTTACCTATCCGTCAGATATAAATCGGACGGCCTATATTGCAGGATGGCAGGCACACCATCATCACCAACTCTATTTTTTATAAGAGTGTATTTTATGTATTTTATAAGAGTGTAGATGTAGAGTAGATACAAGTCGACAGGTGGGCACGATGTTAGTGAGATAATGTGATGCAACACTAGAGGTGCCACGTGGAGTGTTTAACTGGTCAACTAGTCATGTCATGAGCAAATACAGAGTTGTATGGTGAGCCCGTGACTGTATAATAACCACTAAACGTAAATGGTGACCGTAATGAGTGGATTCTGAAGTCCAATGTACGTATCGTGCTTTCGCTTCAAATAAAATGATCGTCATTGCATATATTGCGAGAGAAAGATGAAACATGCGTGAATTTTCTGGGGGCTTACTTTTAGGGGACCTGGAGATAGTTTTGTGTGCATACGTGAAAGGTGCGTACAGGGGGGTATGCGATGGAGAGAGAGATGCTCTTCGTTTCTCTTTATTATGACTAACTTTGTATATAGTATAAAAATATACAAATTCACAGTGCGGAATAAATATCATTGTGGGCACCATGCAACGCAAATTAGCGTTTGTACTCCTCCATATAACTTTGTAATGTTGTATATATGTAGAAACTCTAAAATAATTTTTTTGCCACACTTTATTCAAAAGGAATGTTGTATGCGAAATAAACATGAAGAGAGGGCTTTTTATATCAATGGGGTACGTGATGCAACATGTGTGAATGTGTAGTTGATGCATTTGGCGGGGCGTAGAGAGGTATGTGTGTGTATTACGTATTCGAGAGAGGCATGGATAGAGGGG
>NC_041393.1:755622390-755661988 GCF_002162155.2 Triticum dicoccoides | reverse complement strand
GACGAGAAATGAGAGTGGTCTAGAGAGAGAGACGAATATGACATCACGACGAGAGATTCCATTCCCTTGAGTGTGTATATGCAAGGGGGGAGGGAATAGAGGCACCAGGAGAAATTGTGTGTGTGTGGTGTTTGTGTTGGTATGTGTGGGTGTGAGAAGATAATGAGACGTGGGGGCATAGGGTGTGTCACCGCATGAGGTCCGGTGGGTCGAGGTGAGGCCCTTCTTTCGGTTCCGTCCTGCGCCACATTGGTCGGCCCGTGACACATTTAGGAAGACCCATGGATGACTAGTCGTACAAGACAAAGATAGCAGAATTGTGAAGGACTTTGTGTCCACTAACAAAGCCGGCTAGGATTTGTAACCCTAGGTTCTCAGACTAAGTTAACCCCTTTATCTCTGATATTACTATTCATCCAACCTAACTTTAAGGGGCATCCTACAAAATGCTCTGCTAGAATCATACTCGTCGATTAGGAAGAGAGGTGTGAGACAATGCGTGAGAGATAGGCCTAAAGATAATGTGCGTACATGAGACACGTAGGCAGGTCCATGTATATAGAAAGGGTCGATGGGGATTGTGCGTGTGTATGTTTGCGAGAGGAAGAGTGCTTGTGATAAAGGTCAGTGAAAACATTTGTAAATGGTTACGAGAGGGAGGGAGGGTTATATCTAGAGCATGTGTGTGAGAAAGACACCTCGGGAGAGAGTGTGTGAGCATGTGTGAGATACCATCGATGGAGAGTGAAACTACACGTAAAAGACTGCTGTACACATTGATTAAAGATATAAATTCTATCCAAATTTTAGGATGGGATCATGATATTTGCAATTCGCGTAAGGAGCGGTCATTGATCCATCAGACATCTAGATTCTATCGAATTTGAGCATGTCTATGTTATCATTCGACACAAGTTAGTATTTTGAACTCCAGATAATGCATCGCTTTAGCAATCGAATATAAACGTGAGTATAGTTCATGTTGTGTGTGTAAAGGACATTATACATACGAAAGTTACACAATGAACATTATAAGTAGCTACCGATGAACTAGCATACATTTGAATTCAACTTAAGGTGGTTTAAAAAATCAAATTCAACATGAAGTCCATTCAATTATTTGAATTTGATATCATGACATTTGTAAATCGTACCTAAATTATGGGGGCACCAATCTTTGCTCTGATTTTGTACATAATAGCATATGTAGTCGTGTACAAAATATATTCAAATTTAGCTCCTCCATTCCAAAATAATCATAGTTATAGGATTTTCAAGTGTCAAAATTTCAAAAAGAAGCGGATAATTTAATGAGGTTTTCAAACATACAAGGTCAAATATAATGTTGTCTATTTAGGTCAATCCTCATAGTTCAAGAGTACTCTAAACATGTATGCTTGTGTTTCAAAATTTCGAACGAAGCACCAAAAGAGCCTCTACTCACCCGAAACCGCGTGAGACCAATGTTTGGTAGTACAAGGAAATTACTTTTCTAATAACTCCGACCTGTGAAACCTATAGGCCCGACGTCCAATGGTCTAAACCGGGGTAGGTTTGTAGCTTCATCTAGACACCGCGCAACCGCCCCCGAAAAACATTCATACACAATGGCCACCTAAGCACACATGCGCGCGACCGAAATCCCTCCTGCCCACTATTTGGAACACCTGGGATTACCATCCTACCCCCGACCCGCAGTAGGTCCGAAATTTAAGAGGGGGGAAAAGTTTGTACTTTCCCCAAATTTCAAACAAGCGCGTCCCATCTTCTATTCAAAAAAGCCAAAAACAAGCGTGTCCCAGACTGGAACATGGTTCCCCCCACCCGTCCAATTCCCCATTCATACTCCGTGGGCGCCAAAACTACCTCTCCACCAGCCGCGAAACCCCGGCGTCCTCCGTCTGCCACCCCATCCCACCCATCAACCACCGCCATCCTCCATCATGCCGGAGCCGATACCCCAACGTCCTCGTCCACCGCAACCTCAACCGCAACACCCTCCACAGCTAGTAGTTGAAGCCGAGGCCGAGCCGTCCGTACCCAAGCCAGTTCAACCACGCCATCCTGCGCCTCACTGCTGCCGCTCCAACTTCGCCACCCTCCACCGCACCGGAGCTGTTCCTGCTACGCCGTCCTTCGCCGCCTCGGATCTGCTTCCCCTCCGCCGACATACGGCCACGGCAACACAGTCGACAATTTGTCCATGGGTTCGTCCAAGCCTGCACCCTCCAGAACATCGGTTTCCCCGGTAAAAAGAAGAATATCGGCGCGACATGTGGAGGTGACCACACTGGCAACCGAAAATGGTAGTCCTCTTCCCTTATTCGTGCAAATCTTACGTGTCTGCTTGCACGGTATTCATCCCACAGAAGACACTAGTTGACCGCTTCTTGATACTAGATGTTCCTAGTAACTCGCGATGCACAAGATTTCTCCTCATATACTATTTCACCTTAGCTAGAGGTCCGTCGTCCCCCCAGAATTTCAATTCCTGGTCAGTTGATTCCCTATTAACTGAAGCATTCCCCGGCGTAACATGCGCTAGTCCGCCTATTACGCCGGGAAAGCAGCGCCTCGGTGTTTATCTTAGGGGTGTGTGGGGCCTAGAGCTACTGGCGCCCGATCTGGAGGTCGGTCGGGATTAAAGGGATGGCCTGGGGGCACTGCCAAGCACGACGGTGGTGTGATGTTGAGGGGAGGGCGGGGCGGCGGAGGCAGGGGTCTGGGCTGGTGGTCACTAGTGGTTCGAGAAAGATCGTCAACAGTGACTGGCGGGAGGTAGACGAAGGCCATCTGCACGTTCCTTATAGGTCGGACGGTTCATTAAAAAAAATTGACTGACCTATTTATTTTTAGTCGACTGTTATCTTGACATGACCACATGTGGTGGTGTGCTGGAGGAGTACCTGCATTTCCTGTGCTCATATATTAGAAAATGATACGGAGTAGAATCTAATTTTGTTTGCCATGCAATGTTGTAGAACTATCATATGTCTCCCGTCATTTATTTTTCAGCCACCTGTTATCTGCTACTTTTACAGTGCACTAGTTCTGCACACACTTCACCCCTACTCTCACTATTGTGTTTTTATGCAAGGGTATTTCAAACCCTGCCTTGACAGAAGCACAAAATATAAGAGAGAAGTGGCTCCAGCGTGGTACACGGCTAAGCCAGACACGTTTCAAGACTTTAAAGGGTGTAGTGTCAGCAGATGGAGACGGGGAACGTAGCTCTGGAGTTGATGATCTCGCTCGCCATGAACCACCATCCCAGGTGCTTGCTTTAACTTCACGGTGTCATATGTGGTTGCATGTTCCATATGGTGTCTAGCTTGTATTCGAAAGGCCGAAGTCGGTCTTTATTAAGATAAGGAAAGATATTTTTTACATGAACCACCATCCCGTGAGCATCAGAAGACAAATAGCTAGTCAGGGCACTGGCCGAGCCAGTGACAAGCCCAGCAAAGAGAGGCATCACTTGGAAGCCACCTAAAAAGCCGCGATGGTTGCGAAGCAGCCCACCTCCCACCAGGCTCTCAGGTCCTAGATGATCATGCTCACCACTCCAGCCGGATTTCTAGCTTGTATTGCTTCCAATTTGGTTAAATTGCATCCGCTTAGCTTACACATTATACCTTTGAATATGACATGCCTTTCTGTTTTTGGTACATACTAGTACATCTGTGTATTAACCATGTTCTTACATCAAACTAATGTTCTTGTGTATCCCTCATCAATCACTTATGATGAGGCAGGCAGGCAAGGGGACTACTCCTCATTTAAAGAATGCAACGTCAGCCTCCCGACATGATTCTCAAGAAACAGAAATGCTAGATGAAGATAGTGAACGTAGCTCTGTAGTTGATTACACATTTCCCCTACACTAGCATCGCAGGTGCTTGCTCTAACTTTGCAGCGTGATATGTGGTTGCATGTTGCATATGGTGTCTAGATTGTAATTCTTCCAATCTGGTTAAACTGCATGTGCTAGTCTGCTTAGCTTATACATTATACCTGTTAATGTGACATGCCTTCCTGTATTTAGTACACAGTACATCTGTCTATTAAGCATGTCCTTACATAAAACTATTGTTTTTTTGTATCCCGCATCGATCAATATGACGAGACACCTTTAGTATATGCAGTGCGATATTAGTTGCATCTTTCATATGATTTATAGCATGCACTGCTTCTAATTTGTTGAAATTCCATTTATGATGGGACGCTTTTAACTTGACAGAGTCATATTGGTTGCATCTTTCATGTGGTGTCTAGCTTGCATTGCTTCTTATTTGTTGGAATAGTTTCTGCTTAGTTTACACAAACAGTTGTGGACATGCCATGCCGTCCTGTTTTTCGTACATATTCCATCCTGGTATCATGTGTTTGCCTTACATCAAAGTAGTGATTGTCAGTATCATGCATGAATGAGTTCTGAAGAGAGAATTTTATTGCCTTTTCTCGTCGGTTTTACTTGACAATTCAAAATCGATAAAGCGGAAGGAAGTTAGCAAGGTAGTGGATAAAGGTGCTCCTTCCGAACGGAGGGCCTCTATAGTTTCGACTCCTCCACACCCCAAGATGATTTCCAAGACAACACATGCATAGACACTCAACAAAGCTCTGTTTATGATGAGCATGTCTCCCCTAGTGCACCATCACCGGTGCTCCCTCTAACTTGGCACTGTTATATGTGGTTGCATGTTATGTGTGATGTCTAGCTTGTATTGCTTCTAATTTTGTTCAATTCCATCTGCTTACTTTACACATTATACTTGAATAAGACACGTGTTCCTGTTTCTAGAACATACAATATCTGTCTATCACACCATGTTCTTACATCAAATTACTACTGTTGTGTAACCTGCAAAAATCACTTATCATAAGACACGTTTGACTTCGGAGTGTGATATAGGTTACATCTCACATTCTTTTCTAGCTTGTACTACTAATTTGTTGAAATGGCACTTATGATGAGATAGTTTTAACTTGGTAGAGTGATATTCGTTGCATCTTTCATATGGTGTCTAGCTTTCATTGCTTCTAATTTGTTGAAATGCCTTCTCCTTAGTTTACACATCATAAGCTGTGAATATGCAATGGCACTAATGACGAGAGACATCTAACATGGTAGTGTGATGTTGTTTGCATCTTGCATATGATTTATTTCTTGTACTGCTTCACATTTGTTTAAACGCCATTTATGATGAGACACTGTTAACTTGGCAGAGCGATATTTGTAGCATCTTTCATATGGTGTCTACCTTCCATTGCATTGCTTCTAATTTGGTGAAATGTCTTCTTCTTAGTTTACACATCATAGTTCTGGTTATCTCTTTCGTCCTGTTTTTCATACATATTACATCCTCCTATCATGTGGTTGTCTAACATCAAAGTTCAGTTCGTCTGCATCACGCATCAATTTGTTCTGAAGAACTAAATTGTTATTCGTTTTTCTTGTCGGCTTGACTTAACATGGCACAGAGAAAGAGGAAGAAACACAGAATGGCAGGGAATGAGAAGCGGATGAATCCTGCAGATTCTGCTGGTACTGATGGTGTAATAGAAGGTCAAAGTCCAACGGAAAATTCTACAAACACGGCATCCCATGCTACACGAGCTGCAAAAAAAAGCCAAACAGAAACAAATAGCTGCCACCAAACAAGCAGAGACAACCCTAGTTCTTGCAACACCTACCATAGTACTACCAGCTGCACGACTTACTCGTGCGTCAACTGAGCTAGCAGCACGTTCCCAAGCTCCCTTGCCACCTGACACTACTTCCCAAGCACTCTTGACACAAGATGAGTTGGCAATATCAGATGAACCTTGTGAGCTTCAACATCAAGAAGGTAGTTGCTGGAGTCAAGTTACAGTTGCATGCTTCTTTATATGTAGTCTCACAGTTTGATGTACACTAACACTTCCTATGTTTTGTTGGACTAGCACCTAGGCGCAAGAGGAAACAAACATCAGGGATAATGCTCGATAGGTTAACTAAATCTAGAGGAGGAAGAATGGAGATCCGTTTTGAGGCAGGTTTAAAAAGGCCACGTGATGCTACAGAGTCAACCAAGTTAGTATCAGAGGCAGCGGTTGCCGTTAGGTGTCATGTACGTATCCTCCCAACATGGATTCAGTATAGGAATGACAAAGATGAAACCCAGTTCAACACCTTCCTCAACCATTTATCTGTAAGTATGGTTATGTATGGAAACTAGTAATATCGTCTTGCTCTGTCCCATACTTTCTAGGTTGCTGATAATGAGACTCCCATAATTTTTAATAGATGAGGTTCAAGTTGGATAGCCAAGGTGATGCAACCAGACAAGATTGCACCCATGTTTTCAAGTCTGCTCTGCGACAGTATCAGTATAACTTGAGGAAAACTCACTTTGAAGGCAAGGCTAACAGTGAACTTTCCCAAACATCTCCAGTGGAAAATATATCGGATGAAGACTGGAGGGGCCTTCTTAAACACTGGCATGATCCGAAGTATCAGGTACATTATATATATGTGATCAGATCACATGTTGAAGTCCTATTTACGCATGTGCCAAACAAATCTCTCTTCTTGTAGGTGAACTATTCAAAGAACAAGGCCAACCGTACGAAAGTGAAATTCCAACAGACGACAGGACCTCGTAGCTATATTGCACACTGCGAGGCTATTGTAATTAGCTGCTGTTTCACTCTTTTCGCTGTACCATATTATCAGATCTATATTGACTTGTTCAAAATGCAGAGGAAAGCCCGCAAGGACCAAAAAGTACCTGAACCAAATACTGTGGAAATCTTCAAGGACTGTCACACCAGCAAGAAGAAGGGCATGACTACACCAGTCAAAGCCGTTGTTGTAAGTCCTTAATCCTCATGCCTTTTAACTACTACTTACTCTGACTTGTGCCTTGAACTGCATGGTTTGCAGCCAATGTCTATTACTCTTTTCAATTTTATACACAATTGTCTTAGCGTATCATTGCACCTTACAAGGTTTAAAAGAGAGGAGTGATGTTCCTTTGATCTTGACCCGTAATCTAGTTTTGTGCTGGACTTGCCCACACAATGTTACAATTGCCTGTTTGTCTGTTCTCAGTTGTTTTGTGATATGAATGATGTCATACTATGCTTACCGTATTATAAACTTCGTCTCTTTATCCTTAGCCCTCAATACAATGTGAAGAAATAGACAATACATTAGCGATGGTACATGGTCATATGTTTGGAACCTGGTTTTATTATGTACTTTGCAATAAAATACAAGTAATATTTTACATGGGTTCACCAGAATAAGTTCTGTATATAGACCAAAGCTATTTTGTTTGGTTTTGCTGCCTCCTTAATATCTTCTGTTCTGGTACTACTAATGTAAAACCTCAACTTTTCAGCGAGCTATGAAAAAAATGGTGGAACCGCCACCTTCTCAAGGTGGCGAGGCAACTATAACCGCAATGTCAGCTCTTGCTGCAGTGGGTCAGTACCTATCCACTAACAGTGCCAAAAGCACGTTCTTGCGTAATACTGGGTTGGTTGTTAAGGCAATATCGTCCAAACTGCCTCATGATCAAGATATGCAAGCTCAAAGCAATGTTGTATCTGTGCTCCAGACACAAGTCCATTCCCTAACAGAGACCCTTTGTGAAACAAGGAGAGACATTGTTCGATGTCGTCAAGATATGCATGGTTTTGAAACCAGACTATCAGACATTTGCTATGTTGTTTAGGAGCCTAGGGGAAATGAAGGCGAGGGTTATGGTTCTCCATCGGACAATACAGCATGAAAACGTAACAGTCAGGTCAAATGAACTGAGCTTCTGAACTTCTGGTGGTGCATTTATCTGCTAGACTGTTAAGTTTTATGCCAACCTTCCTTTTGTTATATAGTTGTAGTTTGTTTTGGTGCCATACAAAATTTATTCTTAATGTGCAGCCACCGGCTGAAGAAAACAGTAAGCCATTTTTGTATAGTGTAGGGTGTTCCCTATATTTGTACTGGTGGCGATCTTTGATGCCGAGTGGATGTAATCTGTGCAATCGCCTTAATAGACTAGCGTTAGTTTCGGCCTTATTTATTTACAAGTCTTCTTTTTCCCTGGTTTGCTAGTGGTCACAACAACCATGGGCCATATATGGGCCGTAGGATCCATGGGTCTCCTACGGGCCGTAGGATCCATGGGTCTCCTACGGGCCATCGATAAATGGGCCTCCAACAGGGCCGTAGAATCGGTGGGCCTCGGGTCGTCGGATAAATGGGTCTACATGGGCCGTAAATGGGCGTAATTGGTATTGGCCCAGCATGGTAACGGGCCATTAACAGGCTGTAGGACAACAAAGGCTTAATTCTATCACTGGCGTAATGGGTCGTTAATGCGCTAGAATATAGGACGAGCTGGAAACGGCGCAATGGGTTAACAGGCCAGAAACGGGCTGACTCTTGCCATGGGCCGAATTTGGCCCATTAGGGTAACAGGCCAGTAACGGGCCGACTCTTGCCATGGGCCGAATTTGGCCCATTAGGGGAACATGCCAATAAGGGGCCGGAAGTAATCGAGGGCCGAAAAGGAGCCCAAGAACGTATGGGCCATCAATAGGCCGAAAGCTAACACGGGCTGGAAACGGCCCATGTAAATCGCGGGCCGTTAACGGGTACAAAGAAAATTACTGTTCATTATGGGCTAGAGTCACCGTGGGCCTGTAAAGGGCCAAAAGATACGAAAGCCTCATATGGGCCGAAAGACGTCGTGGCCCATACATGGGCCGAAAGTGAAATGGGCTGGTGTTATATTTGACGGCCCACATGACATTGTTGGGCCAATTTCCTTTAGGGCCTAATGGGTCGTGAGTTAACGGGCCGTAAAATGGGCTATTTGCGAAGAGACCGTTAACAGGCTTTTCATGGGCTAGCCCGTTAACATTTGACCAAGTCAAACGGGCCGGCTTTGTAAGCTAAATGGGCCAGAGTTGGGCCGTGGCACGTGTCGACATATAATAGGCGCCCATCTGACCCACTGACGAGCTGACACGTGTTTCGTCCGGCCAATAAGAATTTTACAAGTGGGAATTTCCCATTGGTCGGGGCTATTAACGGGTTATCGGATCAAAAACCCGACCCGATAGATTAACGGCGTTCCGTTATGGTGGATGCCATGTGTCGGTCACCCTTGATGAAAGCACTTCTGTGACGCGCGATTTATCGTCATGGAAGTGGACACTTCCGTGATGATAATTTTGGTAATGTCAATGAACACTTCTACGACAGCACAAGTATGACTATCTTGATTCTGTCATAAAATCGTCATGGATGTACATGCATGACAAAAAACGCGACCTACTATGACAAACATGTATCATCACGGAAGTGTATTTTTTTTGTAGTGTTTCATCACTCCATTTGGAGCCTTCTGCTATGTATCTATGCCTTTCGGGCTCAAGACTGCCCAGGCGACTTACCAGCGGTGTGTGCAGAATTGTCTTCACAATCAGATTGGGCGCAATGTTCATGCTTATGTGGACAATATTGTGGTGAAGTCCAGAGTGAAGGAAACTTTGATAGATGATTTGAAGGAAACCTTTGATAATATCCGGGTCTACAAGATGATGCTTAACCCAGCCAAGTGCATTTTTGGTGTGTCAACAGGCAAGCTTTTGGGTTTTCTGGTTTCTAGCAGAGGCATCGAGGCTAACTCGGAGAAGATCAAGGCCATCACCTCCCTGGCAAAGCCGGCGTGTATCAATGATGTTCAACGTCTGGTGGGTCGTATTGCTGCTTTAAGCCAGTTCATAAGCCAGTTGGGTGAGAAGGCCATACCGTTGTATCAGATAATGAAGAAAATAGACAACTTCGTCTGGAGTGATGCTGCTAACAACGCATTTGCAGATTTGAAGAGGCAGCTAGCTGAGCAGCTAGTCCTTGCTGCTCCCATTGATAAGAAACCATTACTGTTATATATGGCCACTAATACCCGTGCCGTCAGTGTAGCCATTGTGGTGGAACGGAAGGAGGCTGGCAAGGAATATCCGGTTCAACAGCCGATTTACTACATCAGTGAGGTGCTTATTGAGTCCAAATAGAGGTATCCACATTGGCAAAAGCTCGTTTATGGGGTGTTCATGGCCAGCCGGAAGCTCAAACAATATTTTCGGGGTCATCCCATCATTGTGGTCAGTTCTGCTCCCTTAGGGGATATTATTCAAAACAGAGAAGCCACAGGGTGGGTAGCCAAGTGGGCCATTGAGTTGGGACCTCATGGTTTGAAGTATGTGCCTCGAACTGCTATCAAGTCTCAAGCACTGGTGGATTTCATCAACGACTGCACAGAGCTGCAGATGCCAGAAGAGAAGCCGGATAGCACATATTGGACTATTCACTTTGATGGGTCCAGGCAATTGGAAGGCTCAGGGGCTGGAGTTGTCTTAGCTTCCCCTCGAGGTGACAAGTTTTGTTATGTTCTAAGGTTGATGTTTCCCTGTACTAACAATGCAGCTGAGTACGAAGCCTTGCTCCATGGTCTTCGGATGGCTAAGGAGATGAACTTAAGCTGGGTGAGATGTTTCGGTGACTCAGACTTGGTGGCTCAACAAGTCTCAGGCACATGGGATTCTAAGGATCCACTCATGGCGTCTTATCGCCGTGAAGTTGATGCTATTGCTGGGTACTTCAAGGGTTATCAAGTGGAGCACATTGATCGCAGGAAAAATGAGGTAGCTGATGCTTTGAGCCGGTTGGGATCTCAGCGTAAGTTGGTGCTACCTAACACTTTCTTGGATGTTCTGCATAACCCTTCTGTCAAGTTACCTACATAGGAAGATCTGGTTGTCCCTGGCCTGGAGGCACAATTGGTGGTAGCTCTTCACGCTATCCCAGATTGGACAGTACCATATTTGGCTTACATGACCCGGGGCGAGTTACCTGAGGATGAAACTTTGGCCAGGCAGATAACCTGGTAGTCTAAGTCAATGACAATTGCCAACGACGAGTTACACCATCGCAGTGTCACTGGGGCATTTCAGTGTTGTGTCTTTGCTGAGGAAGGTCATGAGATTCTTCGTGAGATTCATGAGGGAGATTGTGGTCATCATGCCGGCTCAAAATCCCTTGTGGCCAAAGCTTTCCGTCATGGATTTTATTGGCTGACGGCTCATGCTGATGCAGAGGATTTGGTCAGTAAATGTGATGGTTGTCAGAAATTTTCACGGCGAGCTCATGTGCCGGCTCAAGAATTGAGGATGATTCCAATTACTTGGTCGTTTGCAGTCGGGGGCTTGATATAGTTGGGCCTTTCAAAAGGTCCAAGGATAAGAAGACCCACCTCTTGGTGGTGGTTGACAAATTCAAAAAGTGGGTTGAAGCAGAGCCGATCAGTAAGTGTGATGCGGCAACAGTGGTTCAATCCATTAAAAAGGTGATTTTTTGCTTTGGCTTTCTGCACAACATCATAACTAATAATGGCACCAATCTATCCAAGGGTGCTATGAAAGAGTTTTGTCAACGTGAGCATATTCGACTTGATGTTTCGTCATTAGCTCACCCGCAGTCCAATAGCCAAGCTGAAAGAGCCAATCAAGAAATTCTTAGAGGCATCAAGCCCCGGCTTATGGTTCCTTTGCAACGGACGCCGAGTTGTTGGGTGGAGGAGTTACCTTCCGTGATATGGAGTATCAATACTACCCCCAACAGATCTACTGGTTACACGCCTTTCTTCATGGTTTATGGAGCAGAGGCGGTTCTCCCTAGTGACATCCGTCATGATTCTCCTCGCGTGGCGGCTTACATTGAAGCTGATAATGAGCAAGCACGTCAGGATGCACTTGACCTGTTAGATGAGAAGCGCGATCTTGCGGCAGCCTGTTCGGCAATTTATCAACAAGATCTGCGCCGTTACCACAGCCGCCGGGTTAAGTCCAGAACCTTTCAAGAAGGTGATTTGGTGCTCCGGCTCATCCAGGATCAAACTGATATGCATAAGTTATCCCCACCTTGGGAAGGATCCTTTGTGGCCAGCAAGAACTTGAACAACGGGTCATACTACCTTATCATTATTCGAGAGCACAAGGATTCACGTAAGTCGGAGGAGGAGACCCGCCGGCCATGGAATATCGCTCATCTTTGGCCTTACTACACTTGAGCCACCGGCTCTTATGATGTACATATTTTTGATGATGTATATATTATGATGATTATAATAAAGCAGGGTCTTTGTTGTTTCATGTTGAACGATCATGTGTCTTCGTCATCATAACTTCAAAGACCAAATGGGGGCTGGTCATATTCAAACCATATAGCTATTAACCCCTTTTGGCCGGCTTCTTGGTCGTATTCGAACCAGCCGTAAACATTTTGATCATTTGGGGGCTTGGTCATATTCGAATCACAACTATTAACCCCTCCTGGTCTGGCTCATGATCGTATTCAAATCATAGCCGTTAAACAATTTGATCATTGGGGGATTGATCAAAGTCGAATCATGGCTATTAACCCCTTTGGTCCGGCTTCCTGGTCGTATTCGAACCATAGCCGTAAACACTTAGATCACTTGGGGGTTGGATCATATTCGAATCACAGCTATTAACCCCTCTTGGTCCGGCTCATGATCGTATTTGAATCATAGCCGTTAAATACTTTGGTCACTGGGGACTTCCCGATCGGATTCGAATCATAGCTGTCAGTACCCCTTTGATCGGCACAATGCCAAAAACCATTTGGGGGCTTCCTAATCGTATTCGAATCATAGCTGTTAACACTTATGGTCCAGCTTCCTGCTCTATTCGAAGCATAGCCTCACTTTTGACATTTTGGCTTGATTTTTTTGAAGTTTTCCGGTTCTTCTTAATACTATCTTGCCTTTTGGTTTAAAATAATTCCGGCCATGCAGCCTTTACTTTCATAGCTCATATTTGAAGCTTACCATGGTTTCAATTACTTGATTTAATGAGGAGCAACAGCTCGCCCTTACATGATGATATCCAGTCCTTGGAAATATTGGCTTCTAAAGCTTTGGGTCCTCACCCTTACCGCACAAAGTATCGTAAACCGGCAGTACAATTCAATATCATAGGTATGATATTGTTACTATTATATTTCAATTCAGGT
The DNA here is from genome assembly GCF_002162155.2 of Triticum dicoccoides. Lineage (NCBI taxonomy): Eukaryota > Viridiplantae > Streptophyta > Magnoliopsida > Poales > Poaceae > Triticum > Triticum dicoccoides. The sequence continues at coordinate 755,648,898 of NC_041393.1, read as the reverse complement.
TCAGCCAGCCTTATCTATAACTGTGTTAAAACACCAGTAGTTATATGCGAGGTATTATGACTTGCCCTGTGGTAAACCGCCAAGGGATCTTATGATTTATTTTGTGTGCAGGATAATTCAGAATTTTCATCCGCACAAGTTAAACAATATGATAAGTATAAAGAGTGTAATTATAAAGCAATGGCTTAACAGTGTTGAGCATAACACAAAACATGTACGATGGCACGGCAGAGCAAAGTTATTGCTACCCTATTATATGACTCCCAGAGTCCAAATGATTTACTGTTTTTCAGAAGGTCACAAATATGAACCGCCCAACGGATCAATCTTCTTGATGGCCTGACGCTTCCGGATCAGCCCTCTCCGATTCTTCGTCCTGTTCTACCTCCTTGAAGTTTGGTGATGACCAGTCAATGCCACTCAAAGCTTGGAATTCAGCTTAATCATCAATAAGCTTGGACGGGTCAACTTCAGGAGCAAAAGTGTGCTTACGGATTGGGGGGATCAGGTCTTGCACTTTGTAAGACGGTGTTGGCTTCTTCTGATTCCCCACGTCATAATCCGGTTGATACTTGGTGAGGTCTGTCTCATTGGCAATCAGGCTGGCCAGAGGACGTATATCCTTCACGCAAGCAGCAAAGTCCTTCTGTTCAAACGGAGTGCCATCTTCCTTGAAGCTTGGATACCCGATAGAGATAACAGCCAAGTCTAACTCTAGTAACCATGCTTTGGCCTGGCTTAAGGTAGTCACAGCTCTAGATCTTGCAGATGATCGGTTCATTTCACTAAACCGCTAGGGCAGCACGGAAAGCTTCCTTAACACATCAACCAAGAGAGTGGGGGCTTCATTGGATGGAGAAATTGTGGCCAATGCGCGCTGAGCACTAGTATAAAGCTGCTCCACCAATGTGTAAACCGCCTTTAGCTTCACAAGCATGTCTTGGTTGAGATTGCTGCTCCTAGGGCCTGCATAATAATCACTGATGGGTTAAAAAGCAGATCATATCATCAAATAAGATATTCAAATTTGATAGTCATAAGGCGACTTATCGAAGATAGCACAACCCATCTGAGACACCTGGCGTTTTAAGCTGGTAAGTTCAGTGATCGCTTCCTGGAGAGCTGCCTCTACCTTCTCAGCCCATTGGGTCAAAGCAATTTTCTCTTGAGCCCATGCATTTTTCTCAACCTCAACACCGGCTTTCAGCTTTTCTGCCTCAAACACACTGAATTCGAACTTTGAGTTTGCATTCTGGGTCTCAGCCTCTTGCAGCTCCAGACGAGTCTTCAAATCAGATAGCTCTAATTGAAGTTGAGCAGTGGTGGTCTATTCATACACTGGATCAAAATCATAATTCAACATTAGTGCAAAACATTAAGTCCCAAGCCTTTTGCGAGCAACAACACTTGGCACTTGGGGGCTAATGTCTACCGAAAGCTCTACTTATGTGGTGGCTTATGTGAATAAGTCCCAAGTACTTTGCGAGCAACAGTAGTTGGCACTTGGGGGCTAATGCATATTGCTTGTCTTATTGCAATTTTACGACGACCCCTTGGTGCTACAACCGGCCATAGACGACTCACGAGAACTACACAAGTAAGTACTGTGTTCAAGAGTATGAAGGACCAGTTCATTCATACAGATTAAACTGGCCCTTGGGGGCTACCACTTCAGTGTTAATCAAGACATATTTATTTTAAACCGGAGGCTTTAAGCCGGATTTTGAAAGGATTATTTCATAGGCTATTATTCATGTTCATGGTGATCAAGTTTACATCATATTCAAATGCATCATAAGCAGTAAACTTGGGGGCTGGCAGGATATGCATAACTTAAAAATGGAGGAGCGTATACCTCAAATTTTTGGTGCATCTGCTTCACCATGTCAACTTCAAGCTCACGGCTGCTATGTATTTGACTGAGAAACCCAGAGTATATTTCACCAATGCTCAGTTGAGAATAATTGGCGACATCAAATCGCACTTTGCGCTGCTCAAAATGTTCTTCCTTGGCGGAGTGCTTGGCCTGGACAGTATGTCTTCCCGGCTCTGTAAAGCCGGTCTTGGTGATCACTACACCATCGCCTTGTGTGTCGACCATCTTCATTGGATTGGATGCCTCAGGATTCAAAGGGTCATCGCTGGCTTGTTCCATAGGAGGGCCAGAAATCATTGGTGGGTTATCAATAACTGGCTCTGATGGTGAAGGAACAGGGTCTTCAGGTGCTGTCGTCTGCTGCTCCGGCTCATTGACTTTCGGATCTTCGACCGGCTTATTCATCTTTGCCCTCTTGCTGGGCTTGGCTTTTCCACTGCATGAGTCGTAAAAGGTCAGCATAAGTATAAAAGGATCATAATGAGTAAATGATAAGTAAATTGCCATTACCCGGGAGCAGTCTTGAAAGCTGGCATATTAGATTGAATTGAGTTGCCTGAAGAGGAATGAGATGTTTCCTGATAATTTGAGTCGGAAGAATTGAGTGGCCGGTGAGTGAGACCCGCCAAAGGATAAAAAGAGTTTAAGTCGGGGGTGACCTCATTTCGATTCTTCCTCGGCGTGTTCGGTAAACTGGAGGAAAGTTCTACATCCTTGCTCGTCCGAGTTTGTCACCGGCTCTCGTGCTGCTGTTGCTTTAAAATAAAGTGAGGATCCAGATGAGCTAAGGGGTGTGAAAATCTTACTTTCTGGGTTACTCTTCAGATTTTTTGTCTTGGCAAAGGCTCGGAGTCGGAGGAAATGATAGTTACCTCTTCTTCCAGTCCCTGACTCATTCCCGTGTCATCCTGATGATATTCAGTGTCAATAAGATGGTTGAAAAAAGAGCCAAGAGAATCAAGGGCTACCTCCGACTCAGAGGTGTCCTCCAGTTGAAGCAATTGATAAGCGTTGGGCTTCTTTCCTCTCTTATTGGTGGCTCTCTTGGCCTTCCTGGCTCTTTTTGCAGCTTCATGGTCATATTCTTTCTTCCAGAAGTCGTCATCAACCTGTGAAAGTAATCAAAGTTGAATTAAAATAAAGTATTAAATATGAAGGCAAAATAGCTAGTTTGGCGGCTTACTTCTGACGCCGGGTTAGACTCGCAGAAAGGGCTTAGGCCCACCTTGCAGCAATTAGCCAGGCTCTCATTCAGAAGAGACTTTGTCATCTCATTAATGGTATCATCAGTTAACTCCTCGGAACTGTGGCACAGTGGATCTTTTGTGCTACCGGTGTAGATTGCACATTAAGCCAGAGCGGTGACTCAAGGGGATAATCCTCCATGCGACCCAGCATCAAACCAAGTCAATGCCAGTTAAGCCGTTCCCCAACAAAGCCTTAACCTTGGCGATGGTAGGGGTGAGCTTCTTGTGTTCAGCAGCTGTCAGTTTGTCAGGGAGAGGATGGTTGGATTCAAGACGCAGGGCGCAAAAGTCGGGCAGTCCATGCTCATCAGCCGGAGAGGTATCTTTGCAATAGAACCATGTTTGATTCCAAACCTTGGGGTAACTCGGTGGCTGTGCATAAGGGAAAATAGCGTCTCTTCTTCGCTGGATTAAGATCCCACCAAGTTCCAAGCTGGGTCCATTGGAATACTCGTTCTAGCGATTCAAATAGAAGTATTCTCTGAATAACTCCACTATGGGTTCCTCTTGAAGGTAGACTTCGCAGAACACTTGGAAATTGCATATGTTGGACACGGAATTGGGTCCGATGTCTTGAGGATGAAGGTTGAAAAAGTGCAGAATGCCCCAAAAAAATTTAGAGCTGGGCGGTGAGAAGCCCCGGTTCATATGATCAGTGAAGACAATAACTTCGCCTTCCTTTGGTTGAGGTTTCTCTTCCCCCGGTTTAGGGGCGCGATAAGACATGATAGACTTTTTTGGCAGATAACCGGTTTTCACAAAGTCTTGAAGAGTGTTCTCCGTGATGATGGAAGGAACCCAGGTATAGGAAGTGGTTGTTTTGGGAGGCATTATGAAGAAAGAAACCTAGAATTGAAAAGAACAAAAATTTCCGGTTCAAATTTAAGCTGGAAGAAAAGTATTACAGCACATATTCAACTAGCGGCTTAAAAAGGGGCCTAATGGTATATGACTAGTTACAGCAGGTTATCTAAGCCGCCATGAGCAGTTGATGTCTATCAAAAGAAGAAATCTATTGAGCACTGAATTTAACTACAACCAGTGATATGGGCCGCCATGACTAAGTGGATCTATCAAGATGCAGTTTTTTTTCTAAGTACCATACAAATAGGTTTCACAGATTACAATTATTATTTCGGATCAGCGGCAGTTTAGAAAAAGAAAATAAATCAAGACCTAAAACCAGTACAAGGGAGTTCATAAACTCTAATGAGATCTCTTTTCATGGAAAAGGGGGTCTGCTGGTATTGAAGGCAAAGGCAAAACTACTACCGCACAAGTTCTATGCCGTTTTTAGATCAAAGGGTGCTATGGTGAAAGAACCAAGAAAGAACTTCAAAGAACACGAAGAACAACCGAACCCTAATGCGATCTGAGGCGTTGGAGGAGAAGCACTTACAGATGCAGATCCGACTGCGGTGGAGCGCCGGCGTACTCTGGTCCGACACAGGTTGATGCAGCGGCCATGGACGAGGAGGACGAGGTGCTTCGCGGCAGTGGAGGAGCTTGAGTGGCAGAGAGTCGCGAGAGGAGGAAGATGATGGAAAGGGGGGAATGATAAGAGGCCGGTCGTGACTATTTATAAGGAAAAGGCTAATAAGTGGGCACGAAAAACGAGGAGACCAAAACATGGTTATCCAGCTCCCTAGGCACCTCGATTCTCGGGACAGTTATTAAAGTAAAGATCCATTGAGATATGTTGGATATTGTGCGAATTAATGGTAGGTGATGTCATGGCGGTTTATCACAAATCCATAAGATGACGTCATGGCGGGTTATGAATTCTCGCACAAATGAAGAAGGGAAGATTTTTTCCAAGTATTGAAGATTGACATGAACCAGTTCAAATCTATCTGGGGCCTATTGTTGGGGATATAACTATTAGTATGACCCGCCCAGGAGGGGCCAGGTTATACCTATGGCGATTGATCATCTGAAGCCCATGAAGATATTAAGGATGGAGGTTTAGTTAAGGGCCCAAGGCCCAAAGGCGACTTAAGGCCCATAGGGGTAAACCACCATATGTGTAAAGACTTGTATTGTAAGGCATGTAAAGATAGTCACCGAGCCGGACACGTATCTATGAGCCGGCCGGGACTCCGTGAGCCGCTGGGCATCAACCTGTGTATATAAAGGGACGACCCGACGGCGGTTCAGGACAAGAGAGACAACAGATCGAAAGCTAGGTCAAGCGGATTCGCTCCCTGGTAATCGAGACATAAGCAATACCACCTCAAACTGGATTAGGCCTTTACCTTCACCGCAAGGGGCCAAACCAGTATAAACTCCCGTGTCCTTTGTCCCGTTTAACCCCTTTAAGCTACCTAGTCACGATGGCTCCACGACTGCCGTGACCTTTCCACGACAAGACTGGTTCAGGGAGAAGGCACGCTCTTCGGAGGAGCCAAGGACGTTGGAAAAGTAGTTGTAGGCGGCTTCAGCCATGGTGACGTGCTCAGAGACGAGATGGTCGTCCACATGGAGGGAGGAGATGAGGTTACGTTGCTTCCGTCACGAGGCATGCACGCTGAGGTAGGACAGTGAGGAGTCACAGAGCCATGATAGGCGCGATCGCGGGAGAGTGATGGAGTGATCAAGGGAAGCCAGCCCCAGGTAGGTGCTCTTGAGCTTGCGCCTGAGCCACACCTTGATCTGGGATAACGGGCAGAAGTCCTGCGTGGCATCAAGGCGGGCAATCAACTCGTGTGCAACCTGCAGCTCCGGAGAGACACCGCCGATCGTGCACGCACTCCAGCGTTGAAGGTGCTGCGTGGTGGCCTTAAGGCGGGCCACAATACGCCGGAAGGGATCCGCCTCCGGGGGAATCGAGTTCCAAGCTTCCAAGACCGTGTCATGGAAGCCGTCAAGCTTTGGCCAGAAGCGCTCAAAGTGAAATCTGCATGCCCCCGCGGGGCGAGCATCACAGTCACAACCAGCGGGCAGTGGTCGGACACCACGGAGGAGAGGCAGTGTAGAAGACAATGCGGGTGGGCGATCTCCCATCCGGACGTGCAAAGGATCCTATTGTTCCGCACGAAAGTTGGCGTGTCACGCTCACTAGACCAAGTGTAGTGGCACCCGTGCAGGTACATGTCTCGGAGCTCCTTATCATCTATGAAACGCTAAAATTGACTCATGACTCGATGATTCAGATTCGGGGTGTTCTTGTCGGTAGCCAAAGTGATCATGTTGAAGTCGCTGCCAAGAAGCCAAGGTCCAATGAGCGATTCGCACACTTCGTGGAGGTCAGCAAGGAAGTCAAGCTTGGCCTCATCATCCTGAGGGCCGTACACGCCCGTAAGCCACCAATGCCCGCTGCCGTCGGTGGGAGAAACAAGAGCGGTGATATGATTGTTCGCCAATCAGTGGGTTAGAGAGGGAGATATCGATTTGCGCCACGTGAGGAGCACACCACCGCGTGTACCAAAGGCCAGGAGGAAGAAGAAGTCCTCAAATAAGGGCTCCAGGGTGTCGAGGACCGTGAAGTACGAGATGTGGGCAAGCTTAGTTTCTTGCAGGAACACAATGGTGGGGGCGGCAGCGGAGATCACGCTGCGTATGACCGTACGCTTAGCACCGGAATTTAAGCCGCGCACATTCCAGAAGATAATCTTAAGATTGTGGTCCATTAGCAAAGTTATGGGGGGGGGGCATTGAGAGTGCAACAAGCAAGACGGCTAAGCCTCCACGAGGCGAGGCGCGGTGCGAGAGCAGGAGGCCTCGGCCAGAACACATCCAGGGAGATGCCAACCGAAGAAGTCGGCGAATGCCTCGACCACGTCCTCCGTCAGCGGTCGCTCAAACATGAGAGCATATTTGTCGAGCATCTCACGTGGAATGGCCGCATTGTCGTCCTGAATCAGCCCGAGGCGGTGCAAAAGAACCCGCTTCGCCTACATCTCGGAGTTGAGGCCCTGGTCAGCTTTGGCGATCCTAAAGCTCCGGCGAGGGGTGAAGTTTGCAGGAAGCTCCTGCTGACGGTGGCGCGGCGATGCAGCGAGAAGGGGCTGGGAGCAGATGGAGAGCACATCCACAAATGCAGCCAGGGAGTTGGAGCTGTTGTCCGAAGCCGTGAGCGCGGCAGAGGGCGGAGCAGCACTTGGGGGCAGCGAGCAGGCCGGCGTGCATGAAAAAACCGCCGCGTCACGCGACGGGTTTTGCATGGGCATGTCGCCGGGTGGTGGGCCATCGCCAGACAGCGCGTATCCTGTGAGCCCGCGGGGTCCAGCAAATCAGCAACTGCGGCAAGGGTGGGGCCGGAGGGATATGCGGGGCCGGCCGAAGGATTGGGAACCGCGGCAGGCTCAGTCATGGGTTGGTCAATCACCGGATCCGAAGCCGCAGCAGCATTGGTGGTGGGCCCGCGGGAAGATTCGTTAGTAGCGGATAAAGCAGGGCGACTGTCGGTGTTGTTAGAATCCACCCATTGGGCAGGGCACTCGAGCAGCAGGCTGGGCACAGAGGGCACGATTTTCTCAGGATCAGCACGTGCACTAGAAGGTAGGCTGTTGTCGCGGAGCGGGGGGAGGCCAAGACTGCGACCGCATTCAAAACCTGGGAGGGCCCAGGCACCGGGGCGGCCAAGCCACGGCTGGTAGCTGGCGGCTGGTCATGCGTGGTAGGCGCCTCATGGTGGGCCAAGTCCAGCTCCGAATCAGCAGGCGCGCCCAGCCGTAGGTGAGCAGGGACCCGCGCTACGTCAGCCACGGCCCGGGGGTGGGCCCCGAGAATGCCCGCCCAAGACCGGCACGGTGGGGGCATGTGAGCATAGCGGCGGTGCCACCGACGGACATGCCGATTACCAGGCGGGTGAACCGCGTTGCCACCAGCCGAGGGAAACACATGGCGCTGCAGCCAGCGACGAGGGAGGGGCAGGGAGTCAGGCGTGGAGCCCGGGTCACCGGACGTCAGCGGCGGCGGAGACGGTGGCGGCAGGGGGCGGCGAAAGTCGACGCTCTCCGCAACGTGGATGCGGATCGAGAACCGGGCCAGGCCAAGGGTGAGCCGTTCTACGCGATCAGGGTCAGCCTCAAGCAACACAGCGTTGTCTTCAGGGAGAAGGAGCTCCGTGGTGTGCGGTATGACGTCGGGGTTGGTCGTCCAGGCAGAACACCTCACCCCCGAGACGCGAAACATGTCTGACATGTCCGTCTTCAAGCTTTCCGCTTTAGAATGAGGAGGTATTTTTGCGAGATCCAGTTTCGGGGTTACTCTTTGTAAAGTGAGTTTAGTACTTACAACAACTCCAACGCGCCGACCCATTTTGTCTGCACTTGTCTGTTCGGGTTAAAATGAACACAAAAGTCCATCCAACACATATTACGCGCCGACCCAAATGAACGAGCGTCCGCTTTTCCTCCGCCACGCGACCCATTCCCGGCCCAAATTTGAACCTCGTTTGCGTTGGTGCGAACATGAAACAGACGGGCGCGAGGTCCGTCTACTCCTCCCTCTGGCCCGTGAGTTGATGGCACAGCCAACCTCATTCCCCTCTCTTTCCCAAAAATCTCCCACCCGCTCGCCATGGACGACGTGTCGATCCTCGACGCCACCTCCGGGCTTGCCTCCGGCCTCGCCTTCATCGCCCCCACCAAGGGCAAGCCCGACGCCACCCGCAAGACGGAGGCACCGACCAAGAAGAAGCCATTGACGGATGAGCGGTGGGCTGTGCAGTTGGCCAAGAGGAAGGGCTGGAGGCATGCTTAGGAACGCAAGCTGGAAGCCGCGCCCGCCGTCACCTTGTCCGCCACTGCACAGGAAGAGGAGAACATCGCCAGATTTGCTGCGGCAACGAGGAAGGCCATGCTCTACCTAGGGTTAAGATAGGCCAGCACGGGCTCATCGGCCTTTCCCCGTGTGCCACTACCAGAGTCGTCGCGCATGTGTGCCACACCGCCGATTCCCGGCTTCCATCCCTACTCGCAAACTCCCATTTCTCCAGGAATTGCTTGCCAGAGGTGAGCGTGGTGGCGCCAACCACGCCCTGTACCCATGCCCGTTGATCTCAGTGTCACACATGTGGCCGGTGGATCATCCACCAGGGCCATAGAAAACGCCCGCGGGAGATGCCATCCGAAATGCAACCCAACGTCCGCAACCTGTTCGGCAGAATGTCGGCCACAGACGACGAGACGGCCAACCGTTTCATCATGAAGAACATCATCATCGAAGCTGGTGCGGGTGTTGCTGCCTTCGAAGGTGGTGTGGGTGTGTGTGCCTTCGATCCCGACAAGACCCAAAGCTAAGATGGTCGAGGGCCCCTTCATGGCCGACCCCTTTGATCAAGGCCATGGTGGGATGGCCGACCCCTTCATGCAAGGCCAAGATGTCATGGGCAGCACCTTCCCACTCGACCACGAGTTCCCAGAAGACTACGTCCTAGAAGAAGAAGATGAAGTGGACATCGACGTGGAGCATTTGTTTGAAGACGAGCTCTCAACCCAAGACAATGCAAACAAGAAGCACCAAAGCAAGCAGATGAAGGCATACACAAAGGATGAGGATGAGCTCCTTTGTGAATGTTGGAGGGACATTGGACAAGAGCCCAAGATCGACGTCAAAGCAAAAGGCGTCAACCTTTTGGCTACGTGTTCATCGCGAATTTCATGAGTGCAAGAAGTTCGCACCATACCAAATGGAGAGCAAGCGCTGGTGGGTGTCCCTCTCGAAGCGTTAGAGGGTGATACAATAAGGTGCAACAAGTTTTTTGCCACCCTTGAGAGCATCAAGGGACGTCCCGTGAGCGGCCTCGACATCAAAGATATGATAAACATGCGGCCATCTTCATTTCCGTTGCACTTGCATGTCCATTTGCCAATATGCCTGCATGTCCAAATGCCCAGATGCATGTGTGTTGTTTATTTATAGGCACTCCAAACTTTTGAGGCATTCAAAGCCCAGCATGACAATAAGTCCTTCAAACCTCACCCATTGTTGGATGGTCGTCAACATGGATGAGAAGTTAAAGTAGCAATATGCCGCCATCAAGGCGCGTGGAGGGGAGGAGGCCGTCAAGGACAATGGTGAGGGAAAGAAGCTGCGGCCGTGGGGGAAGACCAACTCCAACAAGGAGGACAAGCACGATGCGGCGTCGATTGCCTTGCATGCCACTTTGGAAGGCATTGTTGGAAATATGCCCTAGAGAAAATAATAAATTGGTTATTGATAATCCCCAAGTGCAGGGAATTATCATAGCAATTTCCAAAGGTGGAAGTGATAAGCATGGAGTATCGAACCCACAAGGAGCTAAAGGTAAGATCAATATTCTCTCAAGTCCTATTTGCCACTGATACGACTCTATGTACACCGAACGTTTCCTTCCAACTAGAAACGAGAAATAAAACTATGTTGTTGGTATAAAGAGGATAACTTTTTATGATACCGGAGAGCTAAAATATAAAAGTAGGTGCTGTTATCATAAAGTTAGAATATATTACTAAATATTATAAATAGCGAGTGTGGAATAATGATGGGTCATTGTGCGGAATTATCCTAGGCAATTGTTAACAAGACCTGTAATCACTATTGCAATTTCATATGAGGGAGAGGCATAAGCTAACATACTTTCTATTCTTGGATCATATGCACTTATGATTGGAACTCTAGCAAGCATCCGCAACTACTAAAGATCATTAAGGTAAAACCCAACCATAGCATTAACATATCAAGTCCCCTTTATTCCCATACGCCGTGACCCAGTTATCCATATTTATGCTTCTGTCACTCAAGGAACATAGACAATAAGTAAACCATGGCCATATTGCAACACCCTACAGCAGGAATCCCTCACGCTTGCGAGAGATGGAGGCACAATAGGACAACACCAAAATAAAACATACAACTCATTCCAATCTAGATCATCAATCAACCAAAAGACAAAAGATATCTACTCAAAACATCATAGGATGGCAACACATCATTGGATCATAATATGTGGCATAAAGCATCATATTCAAGTAGGGATTGCAACAGGGTGCGGGAGAGTGGACCGCGTAAAAGAGATGAGGATGGTGATGTTGATGAAGACGATCACCGCGATGATGATTCCCCTCCCGATGGCACTCCGGCGCCACCGAGAGAGAGGAGGAGAGGTTCTGCCCCTTGTGCTTCCTCCTCCATGGCCTCCCCCTGGATGGGAAGAGGTTCCCTCTCTGGTCCTTGGCCTTCATGGCGATGATGGCCCCTCCGAGATCCTCCTCCATGGCCTCCGGTGATGATTGCCGCCTCCGGCAGGGTGCCAGAGAGGGCCTAGATTTATTTCTCGTGGCTACAGAGGCTTGCGGCGGTGGAACTCCCGATCTAGGTTATTTTCCGGAGGTTTGGGTATTTATAGAAGAGGTTGGCGTTGAGGACAAGTCAGGGGGCCCCACGGGAAGTTCACGAGGCATAGGGGCATGCCCCAGGGGGTGGGCACGCCCCCCACCCTCATGGGGCCCACGGGACTCCCCTCCAGTAACGTTTTATTCCATTATTTTTTATATTTTCCAGAAAAATTCTCTGTTGATTTTCAACGCATTCCGAGAACTTTTATTTCTGCACAAAAACAACACCACGGTAGTTCTGCTGAAAACAGCGTAGTCCGGGTTAGTTATCAAATCATACCAAAATCATATAAAACTATTGTAAACATGGCATGAATACTTCATAAATTATAGATACATTGGAGACGTATCAGCATCCCCAAGCTTAATTCCTGCTAGTCCTCGAGTAGGTAAATGATAAAAGAAATAATTTATGAAGTGTGAATGCTAGCAAGTGCTTAAGTTTGATCAATGGTAGTTTCAACTTTTTCTAGCATCATTATATATCATAACAGTAGCTCAACTCATAAAACTTCTCATGATCAAGTAACAAGCTATTCACATGTTAAAGTATAGATCATAAACTTTCTTGAAAACTAACAAACCATGCTCTTAGTCATCAAACAATCGCAATTCATCTTATTTTCGGGAAGGGTCTATGTAAGAGCTTTGATTCAGCAAAATCCACATACTCAACTATCATTTAATCTTTCACAATTGCTAACACTCATGTGATATTTATGGGTTCAAAATTTTAATCGGACAGAGAGAAAGATAGGGGCTTATAGTTTCGCCTCCCAACCTTTTACCTCAAGGGTAATGTCAACAATAATAATTTATGAAAACCTACATCCAAGTGGGTATATATATCCGGATCGCTCCAACACAAAGTGCTTGCCAAAGGAAAAAGTGTAAAAAGGAAAGGTGATGATCACCATGACTCTTGTATAAGGGTAGAAGATAAAAGTAAAAGATAGGCCCTTTGCAGAGGGAAGTAGAGGTTGTCATGCGCTTTTATGGTTGGATGCACAAAATCTTAATGCAAAAGAACGTCACTTTATATTGCCGCTTGTGATAAAGACCTTTATTATGCAGTCCGTCGCTTTTATTTCTTCCCTATCACAAGTTCGTATAAAGCTTATTTTCTTCGCGCTAATAGATCATACATATTTAAGGAGCAATTTTTATTGCATGCACGATGACAACTTACTTGAAGGGTCTTACTCAATCAATAGGTAGGTATGGTGGACTCTCATGGCAAAACTGGTTTAAGGGATGTTTGGAAGCACAAGTAGTATCTCTACTTGGTGCAAAGAATTTGGCTAGCATGAGAGGGAAAGGCAAGCTCAATATGTTGGATGATCCAAGACAATATAACGTTTCGGATATAGGAAAACATAACCCATTAAGTTTTCTTCCTTGTCCAACATCAACTTTTTAGCATGTCATATTTTAATGAGTGCTCAAAATTACAAAAGATGTCCAAGATAGTATATTTATATGTGAAATCTCTCTCCCTTCAATATTCTTTCATGAATTTTTCAAGTGACCAATACAATGTTTGCTAACTTCCAATAAATTTACCACCTATACTTATTATGTGTGAAGTCATTACTCCCCATGGTATAAGCATATGAAACATATATAAATTCATATTTATGATATTCAATTCATTCAACCATTTACTCATAGGATATATGTGAAGCATGTGAGTAAATGACAAACTACTCCAACAAGATATAAGTGAAGAACACTGAGTAGTCAAATAATTAACTAGCCATGGGAGGATTATTTTTCATTCAAGATTTCAGATCAAATGATTTTATTCAAACAGCAAGTAAAATTTAAAATACTCTCCAAGCAAAACACATATCATGTGACGAATAAAAATATAGCTCCGAGTAAGGTGTACCGATAGTTTTGAAGACGAAAGAGGGGATGCCTTCCGGGGCATCCCCAAGCTTAGGCGCTTGAGTATTATTTTAATATTACCTTGGGGTGCCTTGGGAATCCCCAAGGTTAGTATCTTTCCACTCCTTATTCTCCTCATATGGATATCTCACTCAAAACTTGAAAACTTCAATCAGACAAAACTTAACGGAACTTCGTGAGATGGGTTAGTATGATAAAGAGTAAATCATTCACTTTGGTACTATCAAAGACAAGATTCATAATTTTTCTCACACAATTCCTACTGTGCCATATCATTTCTACAATTTATATTGAGAAGTATAAGACATAGAAACTAGAAAACAAGCAAACTATGCAATGAAAACAGAATCTGTCAGAAACAGAACAGTCTGTAATGATCTGAACAACAACCATACTTCTGCTACTCAAAAAATTATGAAATAAATTGTTGGACCTGAGGAATTTGTCTATTAATCTTCTGAAAAAAGAATCAACTCAAAATCACTCTTATGTAGAAAATGACCGCTAATCTCATGAGCGCAAAGTTTCTGTTTTTTACAGCAAGATCACTTTAACTTTCACCCAAGTCTTCCCAAAGGTCTTACTTGGCACTTTATTGAAACAAAAGCTATAAAACATGATTACTACAGTAGCTTAATCATGTGAACACAGAAAAACAGTAGGGGTAAATATTGGGTTGTCTCCCAACAAGCGCTTTTCTTTAATGCCTTTTAGCTAGGCATGATGATTTCAATGATGTCACATAAAAGATAAGAATTGAAACATAAAGAGAGCATCATTAAGAATATGACTAGCACATTAAATATAACCCACTTACTATGCCTAGGGATTATGTGAGCACACAATTTATAGGAACAAGAATCAACTAGCATAGGAAGGCAAAACAACTATAACTTTCAAAACTTTAAGCACATAGAGAGGAAACTTGATATCATTGCAACTCCTACAAGCATGTATTCCTCCCACATAATAATTTTTAGTAGCATCATGAATGAGTTCAACAATATAACCATCACATAAAGCATTCTTTTCATGATCTACCAGCATAGAAATTTTTCTACTCTCCACATAAGCAAAAATTCTTCTCATTCGGAATAGTCAGAGCAAACTCAACAAAATAACTGTCATGTGAGGCATAACCCAATTGAAAATTAAAGACATGATGACAAGTTTCATGGTTAACATATACCTTTATAGCATACATGTCATCGCAATAATCATCATAGATAACAACTTCGTTCTCATAATCAATTGGAACCTCGTCCGAAATAGTGGAATCATTACTAACTAAAGTTGACACTCTTCCAAATCCACTTTCATAAATATCACACTAAGATTCAACACCCTCCAAAATAGTGGGATCACTAATTCCTAAAGTTGACACTCTTCCAAACCCACTTTAGATGATAGTATTATTCATACTCCAAAATATATAAGCGAAGTTCATGGGGCATTCTACAATTAATATAGACTAATCAATATTCAAGCTCAAAATATATAAGTGAAGCACACAAAGCGTTCTATAAAACCATACTCAAAAGATTTAAGTGAAGCATAAAGAGCATTCTATAAAGTCATACTTAAAAGATTTAAGTGAAGCACATGAAGCATTCTATAAATCAATGAAGGTCTATCTCATACTAGCATGGTTCTTAAAGAAAAAGAAAAACACAAAGGACACAAATCATGTGAACAAAACAAAAACCGAGGCATACCAATAATTGTTGAAGAAGAAAGATGGGATGCCAACCGGGGCATCCCCAAGCTTAGATTCTTAAGTATCCTTGAAATATTTACTTGGGGTGCCTTGGGCATCCCCAAGCTTGAACTCTTGCCTCTCTTTATTCTTCTCACATCGGTAACTCCTCGTTCTTCCAACACTTCATCCACACAAAAACTTAACAAAAACTTTGTGAGATCCGTTAGTATAATAAAGCAAATCACCACTTCAAGGTACTGTAATGAACTCATTCTTTATTTATATTGGTGTTAAACCTACTGTATTCCAACTTCTGTATGGTTCATACCCCCCGATACTACCCATAGATTCATCAAAATAAGCAAACAACACACGAAAAACAGAATCTGTCAAAAACAGGACAGTCTGTAGTAATCTGGATATTTAGTAAACTTATGTAACTACAAAAAATTCTAAAAAAATATGAACATTTAAAAAAATTTGTACATAAGTAATGTGCAAAAAGTTTCAGACCCATTTGACTTTCCAGTAAAAAATGTAAATTCACGCGCTACAGCCAAAGTTTCTGTTTTTGTACTGCACATAGTAAACAAGCAGTCTAATCATCCTAAAACCAAAGCTTGGCACATTATTTTCATAATACAATGGATATATACAAGGGGATAATTATTTACAGAGAAACTTCCATGAAAAATTCTACATTGTTTCCATGAGCATAAACAAAAGTGCTCAAGGTCGACCCTCACTTCTCCAATGCATAACTTTCCAATCACTTCTCTTTTTAAAAAACTTTTTTAGGCATATGAGGCAAGTGCATCTTTTTGCATTTTCATTTTTTGTATGTTTCACCCAAAACTAAGCAAAACTAAAAGGGAAAACAAAAACTACTTAGTGAAGAAAGCAAACAAGCACACACAAGAATATCAACCCCACGCTATTGCTCCCCGGCAACGGCGCCAGATAATCCCCAAGTGCAGAAAATCATCATAGAATTTTCCAAAGGTGGAAGTGATAAGCATGGAGTGTCGAACCCACAAGGAGCTAAAGGTAAGATCAATAATCTCTCAAGTCCTATCTGCCACTGATATGACTCTACGTACACCGAACGTTTGCTTCCAACTAGAAATGAGAAACAAAAATTATGTTGTGGGTATGAAGAGGATAACTTTGTATGATATCGGAGAGCTAAAATATAAAAGTAGGTGGTGTTATCATAAAGTTAGAATATACTAAATATTATAAATAGAAAGTGTGGAATAATGATGGGTCGGTGTGCGGAATTATCCTAGGCAATTGTTAACAACACCGGTAATCACTATTGTAATTTCATATGAGGGAGAGGCATAAGCTAACATACTTTCTCTTCTTTGATCATATGCACTTATAATTGGAACTCTAGCAAGCATCTGCAACTACTAAAGATCATTAAGGTAAAACCCAACCATAGCATTAACATATCAAGTCCCCTTTATTCCCGTACGCCGTGACCCAGTTATCAGTGTTTATGCTTCTGTCAATCAAGCAACGCAGACAATAAGTAAAACATGGACATATTGCAACACCCTACAGCGGGAATCCCTCACGCTTGCACGACATGGAGGGAATAATAGGACAACACCAAAATAAAACATACAACTCATACCAATCTAGATCATCAATCAACCCAACGACAAAAGATATCTACTCAAAACATCATAGGATGGCAACACATCATTGGACCATAATATGTGGCATAAAGCACCATGTTCAAGTAGGGATTACAGTAGGGTGCGGGAGAGTGGACCGCGTAAAAGATATGAGGATGGTGATGTTGATGAAGACAATCACCGTGACGATGATACCCCTCCCGATGGCACTCCGACGCCACCGAGAGAGAGGAGGAGAGGTTCTCCCCCTTGTGCTTCCTCCTCCATGGCCTCCCCCTGGATGGGAAGAGGTTCCCCCTCTGGTCCTTGGCCTTCATGGTGATGATGGCCCCTCTGAGATCCTCCTCCATGGCCTCCGGTGATGATGGCCCCCTCCGGCAGGGTGCCGGAGAGGACCTAGATTGATTTCTCATGGCTACAGAGGCTTGCGGCGGCGGAACTCCCGATCTAGGTTATTTTCTGGAGGCTTGGGTATTTATAGAAGAGGTTGGCATCGAGGACAAGTCAGGGGGCACCACGGGAAGTCCACGAGGCAAAGGGGTGCGCCCCAGGGGGGTGGGCGCTCCCCCACCCACGTGGGGCCCACGGGACTCCCCTCCAATAACTTTTTGTTCCATTACTTTTTATATTTTCCAGAAAAATTCTGCATTGATTTTCAGTGCATTCCGATTTTTTTTATTTCTGCACAAAAACAACACCACGGTAGTTCTGCTGAAAACAACGTCAGTCCGGGTTAGTTCTAATCAAATCGTACCAAAATCATATAAAACTATTGTAAACATGGCATGAATACTTCATAAATTATAGATACATTGGATACATATCAGTTATTTATCATTTCCTTATTCATGATAACGGTTTATTATTCATGCTAGAATTGTATGGAAGGAAACTTAAATACATGTGTGAATACATAAAAAAAATACTATGTCTCTAGTGAGCCTCTATTAGACTAGCTCGTTGATCAAATATGGTTAATGTTTCCTAACCATATACATGAGTTGTCATTTGATAACAGGATCACATCACTAGAATAATGATGTGATGGACAAGACCCAACCGCAAGCTTAGCAGTTGATTGTATTAGTTTATCATTATAGCTTTCTTCATGTCAAGTATCTATTCCTAAGACCATGAGATTGTGCAACTCCCTGACACCAGAGGAATACTTAGTGTGTATCCAAACGTCACTTTGTAACTGGGTGATCATAAAGGTGCTCTAAAGGTATCACCAAAGGTGTTTGTTGGGTTGGCACGGATCAAGACTGGGATTTGTCACTCCGTGTAACCGAGAGATATCTCTGGGCCCTCTCGGTAATACAACATAGTAAAGAGCTTGCAAGAAATTTTCCTAATGAGTTAGTCACGAGATCTTGTATTATGGAACGAGTAAAGAGACTTCCCGGTAACGAGATTGAACAAGGTATGGAGATACCGACGATCGAATATCAGGCAAGTAGCATATCACCGAACAAAGGGAATTGCATATGGGATCAACCGAATCCTTGACATCATGGTTCAACCGATAAAAGATCCTCATGGAATATGTAGGAACCAATACGGGCATCCAGGTCCCACTATTGATTACTGACCGAAGAGGTGTCTCGGTCATGACTACATGATCCCCGAACTCGCAGGGACGCACGCTTAATGTTCGTTGCCGCTAGAGTAGTATTGGGATATTTGATGATTGGTAGCCGAATATTGTTTGGAGTCTAGGATGAGATCCTGGATCTCACGAGGAGTCTCGGAATGGTCGAGAGGTAAAGATTTATATATGGGAAGTCATATTTCGGGTTCCGGAAAAAGGTGCAGTTTTTTCGGTATTGTATCGGGAAGCTTCCAGAAGGTTCTGGAGGATTCCGGAGGGGTCCAGAAGTCCACAAGTGGGTCCACTACGTCCTAGATGGCATGGGCTGAGGGGAGGTACCCTGGCCTTATTGGGCCAGGCGCACCAAGTCCTCAAAAGCCCATGCAACTAGGGAAGGGAAAAGAGGGGAGTCCTAGTAGGAATAGGATTGGACTTGGAGTCCAAGTCCTCTACCCCTTGCGCCAATTGCTATTAGGAGTAGGGATGGACTGCCAGCCCTCCGACGCATATAAATATAGGGGAGGGGGAGCATCAAGGCACCCCAAGACATTGGCCTTGGTTGTTGTCCCGTCTCTCCCTCGCGGCATAGTTCTTGTCCACGGTCTTTTGCTTAGCGAAGTGCTGCCGTTGTTCCACCACCATGCCATTGCATTGGTTGTGATCCCATCTACTTCTCCGCATTCTCTTGCTGGATCAAGAAGGAGGAGACGTCATCGAGCCGCACATGTGCTAAATTCAGAGGTGTCATCCGTTTGACACTAGATCGATTGGATCGTGATCGGATCACGAAGAGTACGACTACATCAACCGCATTATATACGCTTCCTCTTTCGCTCTACGAGGGTACGTAGACACACTCTCCCCTCTCGTTGATATGCTTGTCCTATATAGATCTTGGGTGTTCATAGGAAAACTTTTGATTTTCATGCTTCGTTCTCCATCAAGCATGATGACCAAGAAGGACACAAGGGAGGAGAAGCGCCGGCAAGACAAGGAAGAGCAGATGAAGGCCTTCATGGAGATCCAAAGGAGGAGGCTTGAGCTCGATCCGGAGAAGCAAGCGAAGAAGCTCGATATGGAGGCGGAGAAGCAAAGGAAGATGCTAGAGATCAAGGCCACCAATGCCAAAACCAAGGCAAAAGAAGTGGCTCTCGTTAGCATGATGACGCGGGTGGAGATCATGAAGGTGGACTTGAGCATGGTGTCCCCGAGGAAGAGGCCTTGGTTCGAGAAGATGCAGTCCGACATGCTCAAGTTTGATGATGAGTGATCTATGGTGGAGAGCGCCATCTTTTTTTGTATGCCGGCACGACCACGGCCGAGATGGTGTGGTTGAACTCCCGCCCTTTTTGTGTGTTGGCATGTGTGCCGGCCACTGGCAAGTGTGCCAGCATGAGCTGTGTGGTGTTTTTTTGGAGGTTGGTATGTATGACGGCCGCTGGCATGCCGCCGACATGAACTTTGCGCGATGGCGTGTCCAGTGGCATGATCTATGGATGCGAGACTTTTAAGAATTAAGTGCGAACGAGATTTGGGTCTGTGTGTTGGGCGCCACTGCCGACCCAAACACAAAAGGGGACGGACGAGCCGACCCAAACGGACAAAAAGTGGACAAAGCATGTGTCCATTTTGGTCGACGTGTTGGAGTTGTTGTTATGGTCTTTGGTGTAAAAAAAGCATCACCACTATCATTCTGCTCAATGCCCATCTTGATCGGTGCCGCATAATGCCGATGGGAGGGCGAAAATTCCACACTTTTTGTGAAGTTTATTTATGCCGAATGCTAGGTGTCAACCAACTGACTCTGCATGCGGATATGTCCTCACCGATCGTCGCCCCCTTGGCCGTTTGATCCTTTTTCCCTCTTCATTAAAGGATTTACATGCAACTCATACGCTGGACAATGTATTTGCTTGTAGCACTCCTATTGCCTCTCCCTTGACCCTACATACTCTTTGCAGCAGCCACGTCATCATCGCAATGTCGCTCGCTTGCAGCATCGTCCCAACGTCATTGTAGTGCATGGCTCACAGCATGACGAGGCCCCTTGCAACAACGTGCATCACATCAACACCCTTTGCAGCACTAGTGTCGGAGTCCCCTGTCTTGAAGCTTACAACACCCGCCGACCCTCTTGTAGCAACAATGGGATGCATGCACCCAACCCGCAACATCCCAGTGTCCGGTGCCCCTGCTGCAGCACACTCCTCCACTTGCAGCACCACCCCATGCCAAGTGCCCTAAGACTACATCACCGTGCCCTCCCAGCATACTGCGGCGAGTAATGCCGACTTTGTAGCGTTGGTGCCCCGTCTCGCAGTGTCAACGCCCCCTTTGGATCAATGTCCCCTCCCCCATTTGCAACACTAGCAGCCTTCCCATGCATGTAGCAGTCTTGACTGCCCTTTGTAGCTTGCAGTTGTAGCACCCCGGTGTTTGTGTGCTTTAAAACAATAGCAACAAAGGCACACCGATGGATGGCAAGTCATTGCAGCATACGAGGCCACCTTTAGCTTTGCAATAACATTTACTAGACATTGCAGCTTGCAACAACAACAACGACTGGTGTGTGTGTGTGTGTGTGTGTGTGTGTGTGCACGTGTGCGTGCGTGCTTGGGCCTTTGAGAACACGCTAGGCCTGGGGGTGGTTAGGTGCTGAAGCTTAGAGAGGATGTGTGGCATGTGGATCTCACCGAAGAGGTGCGGCTACGCGCATGAGGGCGAGGCCAGGGAGGCGGCACCTTGCTGGAAAGCTTCGTGGGCAGAGCTATGACGTCACTCGCTTGTGTGGAGAAAGAGTAGAGGACGACATGCTTCCCATTGGAGAGAGAACATAAATGGGCGATGGTCATGAGAGCATAAAATTGCTCGCGTGCGTCCACTCTTGGCATGTGGCTAGAGCGCGTCGCGGCCGACGAAAAGGTGCAATCAGTTAGGTGACTAGAAGGATTTTCCATTCAATTTACCTCCAAGGGCAAGCCAGTCCCCGGGTCCATGCATAATTACACATGCTCTTAATTTCGTCAATGTTGTTATGTCGTTGGTGTCCCTGTGACAATGGGCATGGTGGCCAGGATTTGACTTCCCTTTATGTTACATGTTAATGCACAATTTTGCCTCTCACATTTTTTCCCACCATTTTTTGTGAAAAAACTCCTCTGTTATATTATTAATATGCAATAGCAGTACATATATCCTTAAAATTAACTATAAAACCATGACCATGAACCAGCGACGGTTTTAAGCACTAGAGCGAGCTGAAGATGCGCCACCGTCATCGCTCCTCGCTGACTGGAGCTAGGAAAACCTTGTTAAAATTGATATTGGTGAAAGTCTTTGTTCTAATGCCCCAAAGAAAAGTGCACTGGAACAACAACCGTCGCTGAAGATGATAAATGTAGATTGGTAGTAGGGCCATACCTACAAACACACCGAAGAAAATGAATGTCAACTAAATCCAGACGGATTCGTCTGAGATGAACACTATTGCATCTAAGAAGATCCACTGTAGACCCTAAAAATCGATAATGCAAGGGCCAGTGGACGGGCCTTGAGGCCTATGGGATGATATTCTGAGGAGAACCGAGAAGACAATGCCGACAGTGATCCGAGAAGATTGATTAGAGATGCATTTCCATACACTTTTAGTCGATGTTAGGTGCACTATCATAGTGGGGATAGAATGAGGTGGACATTATTCTAACTTTGGGACATCGTCATCGCGTTGTGGCCCCCAATCTAGAAACTAAAATTACCTAAAGCAGCAAGGATGCAATCCCTCCTACCGATTGGTGTAGGGGTGCGACACACCTCCACGGCCCATGGACCCACCGAAGGCGGGGTGGACCAAAGGCGGTGCGTGCGAGGGGTGGTGGAAACCCTAATATCCTCCTAAGTCACATGTGAATGGAGAGGGAAATGATTCATTCTATCTAACTATCCACCCACTGAAGGCAAGGTGTGGACCAAAGGCGGTGTCACAGAGGGGCGATGGAAACCCTAATCTCCTCCTAAGTCTCATGTGGTTGGAGAGGGAAACGGCTCGTTCTATCTAACTATCAGTTTGGGTTGTTCCTCTTACCCATGTGATAGTAGACGTGACATGTTGGCTTAGCATGATAACTTATGAGCATGCAGAGACCAAAAAGATGGCCAAGAAATCCTCTATCCACTATTCTTAAGTACTTGCAACTCCCTATTCTAGCACACATAAGTTCTCCACATCATCAAGCTCATGCAATCCCTTCATATTTTATTTTATTTTATTTTATTTCAACACATGCAAAGCTTCCACATCATCAAGCACATGCAAGTCCTCTACACAATCAATTTTTATTTTTATTCTTCAAATCACAAGTTCTCCCTGGGTGATTTTGGTAATTAATGTCAACATATCTCTTGTTGGACTAATGCTTCTCTCTAGTGTATTTCAGAGAAGTTCAATAATGGTGTGGAAAGGACAAGAGGATGTGAAACCCCTTCAAGGTACTAAGGACATGCATTTGCTAAAGCTCAAGACGCTTCATATGTTTTAGTGATCCAAGATCACATTGAGTCCATAGGAAAGCCAATACTATTAAAAGGGGATGAGGTGTTGCTTAATGGCTATCTCGCGCAAATGCTTAGTGATATTGCTCCAAAATCCCCAACCACTTTCTCCATCCAAATATGTCAAAACCCTAAACTCCAACTCGGCCCCACCGACTCTTTCTATCCGGCACCACCGAGTTCATATGACATAGCCACAGCTAGAAACCCTAAATGTTCGGTCACACCGATACGGATCTCGGTCTCACCGAGATGGCCTTGCCAACTCCCTGTTATCAGTTGCATTTATTTCAGTCTCACCGAAATTGCAATCGGTCTCACCAAGATGGCTTGACCAATTCTTTGTTGCCCTATTGCTTCACTTCGGTCTCACCGAGTTGATGCAATCGGCGCCACCGAGATGAGGTTTTCCCTAAGCCCTGGCACATCGGTCCCACCAAGTTGTTCCAGTCGGTCCCACCGAGATTCCTAACGTTCACATTTTGAATTAATCGGTCCCACCGCGTTTAACTATTCGTTCTCACCGAGATGGGTCAAATGTGTGTGATGGTTGGATTTTGTGTGGAGGCTATATATACCCCTACACCCCCTTCTCCATATGTGAGAGAGCCATCAGAATGTGCCTACACTTCCACCATACATTTTCTGAGAGAGAACCACCTACTCATGTGTTGAGATCAAGATATTCCAATCCTACCACGAGAATCTTGATTTCTAGCCTTCCCCAAGTTGCTTTCCATTCAAATCATCTTCCACAATATCCAAATCTGTGTGAGAGAGCTAAGTGTTGGGGAGACTATCATTTGAAGCACAAGAGCAAGGAGTTCATCATGAACACACCATCTATTACCTTTTGGAGAGTGGTGTCCCCTAGATTGGTTAGGTGTCGCTTGGGAGCCTCCGTCAAGTTGTGGAGTTCAACCAAGAAGTTTGTAAGGGCAAGGAGATCGCCTACTTCGTGAAGATCTACCCGAGTGAGGCAAGTCCTTCATGGGCGATGGCCATGGTGGGATAGACAAGGTTGCTTCTTCATGGACCCTTCATGGGTGGAGCCCTCCATGGACTCACACAACCGTTACCCTTTGAGGGTTGAAGTCTCCATCAATGTGGATGTACAATAACTCCACATATCAGAACCACACCAAAAATCTCTGTGTCTTCATTGCGTTTGCACACTCCAATCCCATCCCTTTACTTTCTTGCAATTTGCATGCATGCTGTATTATTTCCGCTGCATATACTCTTGTCATGCTTGCTTGAAATGTATTGTGAATGCTTAAACTTGTGCTAAAACTCTACCTTAACTTGAAAAATCTAAAAACTGCCACTTTCGCTTGCAAAGGGTCTAATCACCCCCCTCTGGACCCCTCTTCTCGATCCTTTCAATTGGTATCAAAGTTTTGGTCTTCATTGCTTTGCTTTAACCGCCATTGGAGGAAGATGGATGGGTCTACGATCGGGAGTATTAGACGTAGAGTGCCTATGCTTGACGGAGAGTTCTATAGTACTTGGAAGAGTGAGATGCTTGAGATTTTCAATGAATATGATTTGAACAAGTATCTTACTAGCCCCTATGTGCCTCCTATTGATCATTTGCATCCTACCCCTGATGAGTATCTTGACATGGTTCGCAATCTTAGAACTATTGATCTTATCATTAGAGGATTGCCTAGAAATTTGCTTGTATGATTGCCTACCTTTGAATCTGCTTATACTATATGGAAATATGTTGAGGAACGCTTTCCTAATTATTCCTTGAAAATTCTAGATGAGATTCTTCAAAAGTCTATTGCTTTTCATAAAATGAAGCCTAGTGATCCCAAGTTTGATGAATGTCTCTTTGTGATCTTATGCATGCTAAAGGAAATATTGGTGTCATTACTAGCATCATTTCACAAACTATTAAAATTCATAAATATGCACATTGTCATGGTCATAAATCTAATGAATCACTTGCTCTAGGTGATGTTCACTTACATGATGATATTGAGCATGGATATTATGATGAACATGATGATAGTGACATCGACCTTGAAGAGTCAATGAGACATTTTGGTCTTATGGCTAACTTTCGTGGTTAAATGGCTGGAGGGAAAGAATGGATTCTCGATAGTGGATGTACTGATCATATGACCGGAGATAAGGACATATTCCATGAGCTTGCTAAGAACGACGGCCCATGCAAGTACGTAACTTTTAGAGATAACTCCAAGGGTAAGGTACTTGGCCTTCGTAAGGTGGCAATTTCCAATGATAGCTCTATCCAAAATTTTATGCTCGTTGAATCTCTTGGCTACAATCTCCTTTCCGTATCTATACTAGCCGACTTTGGTTTCAATGTTCTATTTACTGAAGTAGATTTCCATGTGTTTCATAGAGATAATCATAATATGGCGTTTACCGTTATTCGTAGAGGTGATTTATATATTGTTGATTTCACTAAGAGAGCCCAACCTCGTACTTGCTTAATTGTTAAATCTTCTAAAGGTTGGTTATGGCATAGAAGGTTAGGTCATGTGGGCATGCGAAATCTTGATAAGCTTATTAAAGGTGATCACATCCTTGGTGTTAAAGATGTCATATTTGACAAGTATAGACTTTGTAGTGCTTGTCAAGCAGGAAAACAGGTTGGAGGAAGTCATCCCGTGAAGAACATCATGACCATGAGAAGACCGCTTGAGCTACTTCATATGGATCTTTTCGGTCCCAACGCCTACAAGAGTCTCGGTGGTAACTCGTTCGGTTCGGTCATTGTTGACGACTTTTCAAGATTTACATGGGCGTTCTTTCTTGATGACAAATCACAGGTCCAAAAGATCTTCAAGAACTTTGCTAAGAAGGCCTAGAACCAAATTTGAAGTGAAGATCAAGAAGGTTCGAATCGACAATGGAATGGAGTTCAAGAATGCCAATGTGGATACCTTTCTTGACAAAGAAGGGATTTCACATGAGTTCTCGGCTACGTACACGCCTCAACAAAACAGAGTTGTTGAGAGGAAGAACCGGACACTTATCGAGATTGCAATAATTATGCTTCATGAATACAAAACGCCAAGACACTTTTGGGCGGAAGCGGTTGAGACAGCTTGTCATGCTACAAATCGACTATATCTTCACAAGCTTCTTGGAAGATGGCATACGAGCTTCACTACAAAAAAAAGACACATCCGTGACATTTTGGGCCGAATGATTTTTTTTCTGTCATACATATGACACTTCTATGACGATAATTGTGACAAAACCCGGTATCATCATAGATGTGGTGGGCTCCTACTTCTATGACAAAAAATCATGACAGAAAATGGGCTTTTCGTCCGGGGCGGGCCGGAGACGCAGCTGCATGACATTCTTTGGGCTGTCCATGACGGAAAAAACCGTGGTAGAAGCGAGGGCGAGGAAAATTTCGAGGAGTTCCCGGTTACGGTGGGAGGTCGGGGGCCGAGCGATGCTCGTTTCTCTCGTACACGTACGCGCGTGTGTGTGAGGCGTTGTCTCTAACTGAACCCGAGCAAGGCGTTGGGCTCTAACTGAACCTGAGCGATTGCACTGCAGGCTACGCGTTACTGAACCCGAGCGATCGATCGATGGCTGTTAACTGAACCCGATCGAGCGATTCCTTCGCTACTGCTGCTAACTGAAGCCGATCGATGCTGCCTCTGGGATGAACAG
>NC_041393.1:755601929-755622110 GCF_002162155.2 Triticum dicoccoides | reverse complement strand
GGTGCCCGTGGAAGGGTGGTTGAACGGTAGCCAGTGGAGTAGCACGCGGTGGAGGCTGGATGAACAGGAGCCCATGGAGGCTGGAGGAGGTTGACGGTAGCCCGTGGTGGCTGGAGGAGGTCGACGGTGGAGATGAACAGTATCCCGTGGAGTCCCGTTTTGCGGTACGCCACACCCCTCCCGATGAACATGACCCCCATTTCGACCGTAGCACTCCAACACAAGTCCGTTTTGTCCGTTTTGCGGTACGCCACACCCCTCCCGATCAACAGGACCCCTGTTTTGACCGTAGGAGGTCCGTTTCCTCCGTTTTGCGGTACGCCACACCCCTCCCGATCAACAGGACCCCCGTTTCGACCATAGGAGGTCCGTTTCATCCGTTTTGCGGTATGCCACACCCCTCTCGATCAACAGGACCCCGTTCCGAACGTGGCCGGTCGAACACAAGGTCGTTTCCTCCGTTCTGCGGTACGCCAGGCCTCGTTTCCATCGCCTGTTCCATCCAAGCCCTCCTGATGAACACGACCACGCGTTTCGTTCCGACCCAGCCGGTTGGCTCCCACGCGTTCCATTGCCTCCCGATGAACACAACTCATTTCGTTGCCTCCCCATGAACATGATGCATTCCGTTGGCTCCCCGTGAACTCGACGACGACGCTGTTTCTCCGTTCCGACCCAGCCATGTACACGAGCCCTGGCCGTACGTATGCGCGAGTAGGCGTTCGAGACCCCGCCCGTATGTACACATACGTGGCCGTATTTTCTTTCTTGCACACTGGTCGCTGTACGTACGTGTACATGCTACGTGCGCGCCTCTACTACAACACGTACGCGCCTCTAGACACGTGCGCACCTCTACTACGACACGTGCGCGCCTCTACATCGACCAATATATATGTACGTACAC
The DNA here is from genome assembly GCF_002162155.2 of Triticum dicoccoides. NCBI lineage: Eukaryota > Viridiplantae > Streptophyta > Magnoliopsida > Poales > Poaceae > Triticum > Triticum dicoccoides. The sequence continues at coordinate 755,621,203 of NC_041393.1, read as the reverse complement.
GTTTGCGACCAGAATGACAACGCGACATACGCTTCGACCAGGTGGGTCCCGACTGTCAGGCACTTCCTTGCGTGCGAAGATGTAGCTGGTGGGTCCCAGCAGTCAGGGGGGTGAATCGTTTTTTTGCCCGGACGCACTTCCTTGCATGCGAAGATGTAGCTGGTGGGTCCCAGCAGTCAGGGGGAAATGTTTTTTTAAAGAAATACGGTGGCCTGTCCGGTGGGTCCCCACTGTCAGGTGGAGGAATAATTATTTTGCGCGTAATAAGGAGGCACTTCCTTCCTGCGGCTGTGGACCTAGCTGTCAGCCTCTCCACGTACAGTCGACGTCTGAGGGAAGCCGTTCCTTGACCATGTTGACCACGCCGCGCCGAGAGCACCAGGGCGGTGGACGACAGCGAGGCCTAGGAAGGGGACGACGCGGAGCCGGGGAAGACGCGGCAGTGGATGCCCACACGTAGAGGAGTACGAGGGTTCACTGGTTCGTTGCGGTGTGAGGCTGCCGTCGCCGCAGAATAACAAGGGGTGTGGGTGAGTAGAGGGATGGCCTGGCCAGCGGTGGGAGTAGTAGGGGGCGGTGAGGCCTCCGCCGCACCGCAGCCGGCCACGGGAGGCAGGAGCACGAGGCACGACCGGCATTGGTTTGGGCGGCTGGAGCAAGAAGACCAGAGGTTGAAGAAGCACTACGGCCGTTGGATGGACATCGTACGGTCACTGGAGCTAGAATCGTGCATATTGACTAAGTTGACAAAGCCCTCCGTCCCCGTCAACTTAGTAGGCCCACAAGTCAGCCTGCTACTATATTGGGTCCCAGCTAACAGGGGGAGTATTCATTTTTTTGTGCGTAATAATGAGGCACTTCCTTGCGTGCGAAGATATAGCTGGTGGGTCTGAGCTGTCAGCGGCGGTAACGTTTTTTGCGCGAAATACAGAGGCCCTTTCGGTGGGTCCCTCATGTCAGGTGGAGGAATCATTATTTTGCGCGTAATAAGGAGGCATTTCCTTGCGTGCGGCCATGGACCCAGTTGTCGGCCTCTCCACGTACATTCCAGTTCAGATGCATGTCGGTCGTTGACCATGTTGACCAGGCCGCACCAGGGCGGTGGACGACGGCGAGGCCTAGGAAGGGAACGACACGAAGGCAGGGAAGACTCGGCAGTTGTTTCCCACGCGGAGGGGAGTATGACTGTACGAGGGTTTACTGGTTCGTCTGCCATCGCCGGAGAATAACAACATGTGTGGGTGAGTAGAGGGATGGCTAGGCTAGCGATGGGAGTACGATGGGGCGGTGAGGCCTGCGCGGCAGCACAGCCGACCTCGGGGAGGAGGGAGCAGGCAGTCTCGCCGGCGCTTGTTTGAGCGGCTGGAGCATGAAGAGCAGAGATTGAAGAAGCACAACGCCCGTTGGATGAAAATCCAACAGTCACTGCTTGTGCGTCAACTTTTTTTAGGAAAGCCTCAAATCTGTGGAAAACAGCATACAACCCATCTGCCATTATTTCTAATAATTTACAGCCCATTTTCTAATTCTTAAGGTTTTTTTAGCCCATATTCTTTTTGTTAGCATTACAGCCCATATTGTGGCCACGGTTAAAAAATTATACGAAATTTTGCATATTTTGGTGTGGTCCGAACTGTTTTTAATCCCGAAATTTCGACTCACATTCAAACTAATTTTAAAAATAAATGTATATCAATATAAAATCCAACAAATTCTCCACGCACAAAAATTAATGTAATTTAAAATCTTGAAATAAAAAAAAAGATATTTGAAACTAATTGCCGGTTTGATGTGTTTTAAAAATGTACAGCCCATTTCTCATTACTGATGGGCCATTTTCTCGGCCAGCCAAATGAAAGCTCTCCTCGTCTTGAAAGATTTGCAGCCCAACAGGCCCGACAAAGCAACTTACTTGGCAAATCACAAAAAAACTAGGCTATGGCCATGGACCCAGCTGTCAGCCTCTCCACGTACAATACTCTTCCGATGGAATGTCGTTGACCACATTGACCATGCCGCGCCGAGAGCACCAAGGCGGTGGACGACGGCGACGCCTAGGAAGGGGACGACGCGGAGCTGGGGAAGACGCGGCAGTGGATGCCCACGCATAGAGGAGTACGAGGGTTCACTGGTTTGGCTGCGGTGTGAGGCTGCCATCGCCGCAGGGCCTGGCTAGCGGTGGGAGTAGTAGGGGGTGATGAGGCCTCAACGGCAGCACAGCCGTCCACCGGAGGCAGGAGCAGGCGGTCTCCCCGGTGCTGGTTTGGGCGGCTGGTGCAAGAAGAGCAACGATTAAAGAAGCAGCAGGACCGTTCGATTCAAATCCAACGGTTACTGCTGCTAGAATCATTTGTTGACTAAGTTGACAAGCCCTGCATACGCGTCAACTTAGTAGGCCCACAGGTCAGCCTCCCAACCGGTGCGCCCCAGATGTCAGTGGGAGGAATCATTTTTTTTGCGTAATAAGGAGGCAGTTGATTGCGTGCGGCCAGGCCAGCGAAGGGAGTAGGGTGGGCCAGGAAAGCCTACGCGGCATCACAGCGGGCCACAAGAGGAGGAAGCAGGCAGTCCCGCCGGTGCTAGTTTAGGCGGCTGGAGTAGGAAGATCAGATATTGAAGAAGCACGTCGGCCGTTGGATGGACATCCAACAGTCTCTGCTGCTAGAATCGTGTGTTCACTGACAAAGCCTTGCGTAAACAAGTCAACCCTGAAATCTGTGGCGTGTACAACCCATTTGCTATTATTTTTATAATTTTTACTCATTTTTTAATTCATATGGAATTTATTGTAGGCCGTTTTCCATTTTTAGAATTGCTGGCCATTTTCTGGTCAGTACCAGGGTCAAAAAATAAACTAAATATGTGGGAAATTTTGGGAATTCGCAAATTTTTGCTGGGGAACGAAATATTTTTAATCCAAAAATTAATAGCCATACTAAAACAAATTTAAAAATAAATTAGTACTATGTCATGTTAAATCCAATGAAATACGTGTAAGATATCAGTGAAGAACAAAAACAAAAAAAAGAAAATAATATCCCATTCGCTATAATTTTTTTGGAATTTTCAACCCCTTTTGATATTACTTTTAACAGACATTGACCATACTCTTTGGCCAGGACGGAATGCATCCCTCCTCATCTTGAAAGATTTGCAGCCCAGTAATTCGGAGAAAACAAATAGGCCTAGCTTGGGTATTCTTCAAAAATAAATACTGGGCTACCTATTTTCCCAAAGAACTGGTGCATGAGAATTTAGCTTTATGTATTTATTTACTTATTTATGTTTAGGGGACCATGAGCATGTACCTGGGCCGGATTCATGTGAGAGCCTCCCTTCCAGTTAATTATGGGCTTCTCTATTGGTCCTTCATCAGTGGGTTGCATGTTATCAACAAGTGGAAAATGTGTTCCGTACGAAAAATAGTATGAGCTACATATGGTATGGGGCACTAAAGGATCAAACCGTGCAACGACTTCCAAAACATTGTGTTTGTCGTTCTAACAACACATTTATTCAACCAACAGACGAAATATACTACTGATTGTACATTGAAAACAACAGCAGCAACAACCAGGGTTGGGGGTGCAACAGAAGCAGTAAGCAGGCCAGAAGAGTGAACACGCAACTCTCTCTTCCAAACCAAACATCAGCCATCATTATGAAAGGGCTACCAAAAAAGAACAAGTGTATGCATCAAACTAAATAAAGATCCTACTACACCAAGTGTACGCATCTAACTAACTAGCTCAGTTAGACGTTACTATTTATTAAGCTTTGGAGATTGGCTGACGGCTTGAACCAGATGGGTGCCTGATGGGGGCAACTCCAGCTAGCAGGTCGAAGTCTGATACTTGTGACCCTCTCTCCTACTTTGGGCTCCAGAGCGTGGCGGCACATATTAGGGTATGGTGCATGCAGAGACGCATGGTACGCTGTGTACACACAATTTTGCCTGATGAACGAAACTGTGTTGCCATCATGATCCTTGCCATCGGTTATCTCCTGGTTAATCGGATAATTTAGTCCGACAAACAGAGAGCATGTACCAAGGCTACTTACCAGCCTCCAGTCAAAAATTCCTGAAGGCCCAGAGAAGCTGGGATCCTGCTCAAAGACCTTGAAGTGACTTTGATTGTATTCCGCGAAACAACATGTCCGGTACGTGCGAACGATCATCAATCTTTCGCCGTCATCTAATCAAGCTAGGAACCACCTGCAACTGCCATGCCGCTTTTCTTTGAAAGGTTCTGGGATTAGGAAGGGTAGGGACACCAGGCGGCCTACAACATCATATCAAGTTGGAGTCAAATAAAAAAGGGCTCTTGATTTAGTCAATCTTAAGAACAGCATGTTATGAGCATGAATATCTTTTCAGTAAATGTTGACAGTAATATAAGCAAGCCATCATGATATCATAGGAAAGTAACATACTGCTGTAACAGCCGTTTGTAGCGATGACTGGAGCAGGCCAGCAATACGTCCAACCATAGAAGGAGTCGACAGCGTAAATGAAGCCCTTGTGTTCAATGGCATCATAGAACCATGGAGGATGTATGATCCTATGATGGACGTGCAGATTTATCCACTTACTATAGTGACCTGTCAGATAGGCGAGACCATGGTTGAAGAATGCAATTAGCCTGAAGTCTTTATAATTCGCAGATCTTGTGGGCACTTGGCAGATTACAACCTTGAGCAAATCAAACTTGGTATCATGTTGGCTACCTTAAGATTCCGAGTATTCTAGGCCGCGGTGCCAAAGCAGTGCAGTGTTAATCGAAGGAAGGGGGATCAATCGCCGGGTGTAGACCTCCACGAGCATCCAGCTACTGCGACCGTCGACGAGCACCATCCAAGACGTGTTCATGCCGACCCAGTACATACCATTAATGTAGTTGAGGCTGACGGGGATTGGATCGCAGTGAAGGGGGTTGATGCTCGCCACCCTACGATCATTATGCTGCATGACACGCCGTTTCTGAAGATCAGGCGGCATCAGCAAGCAAGGAGCTGGCTTAAAAAGCTCCGGCCCGAGGGCTTTGAGTAAACGGTATAGCCCCGACGAGCACGCGGCGAGCGGCATGGTACTGAAATTGGCCACACGTGAAACAATGAGCTTGATTACCTCTGTGGGGAGCGAATTCCAGCCACTCTTTCGGCGGACGCTGCTCGATTCTGCCATTGTTAGTTCTTGGGTTTCGGACGAGGGGGGAGGCGCCTTAGCGGGGATGGAAGATTGGACGAGATTATGTGCGGACAAAGATGGAGAAGCAAATATGTGCTGCGGGAAGTGGACAGGTGATGATGACTACAGCACGCCGCTTGACTTACGAGACACATACCAGCAGCGTAGGGTCATATCGATGCCAGACAACTTGCTTGAGTGATCACAGTACTGGTACTCCCTACAGTACCTACTACAGTACTATGCCTAACTTGCTTGAGTAGAGTAGTAGAGTAGGACTCTGCTCTACTACTAGCACCGGAGGAGTAGTATATTCTAATCTAAAACAGTTACAAACTTCAATGCCCGAGCGTGGAACGACTATGAACCGTGCTCAAAGACCGTGTCTACGTGGTGTTTGGACTAATATGCAAAAAAATAGCAAGATGCCCGAGCATTGCACGACACACCATCATCACCAACTCGGTTTTCTCTCTACTCCTACTCCTATAAAAGACTTAGTTGGTGATGATGGAGGCGAGGAGGCGTGTTCAGCCGGGCGTGCAGCGGATGGCGCAGCACTATTCGATTTGTTATAAAAACAAAGAAGTGTAGTAGAGATAGAGACATAGGGAGGAGCACGAGGTTGTGGGAGATAAGGATGAACGAGGCAAGGCCTTTTATGTAAATGTGGAGAGAGGTGCGGGTATGTTTTGTAAAATTGTCATACTTGGCTTTCTATCCGTCAGATATAGATCGGACGCTCTATATTACAAGATGGCAGGCATACCATCATCACCAACTCGGTTTTCTATAAGAGTAGATATAGATAGATAGAGACTAGGGAGTACTAGTAAGGACACCATCTACTGCTTCGTGTGCTACTCCTGGGCTCATTTTGACGGCCGCAACGTCCCCTACAGCCACTCCCTCCCGCGTTCCATTCGGCGGGCGTTGTTGAAATTTGGGGAGCACACTCTCGCGACTGTTGGCAGCCACGACTTCATCGATGACGACTTCTTCCTCGACCTCGGCAACCTCTTCCTCAACGACATGGGCGACAACCTCAACGCCAACGGTGCTGCTCCCGTTGCACCGTATGTGTTTCTGTCCTTCCTGTTTGAAATCGTGGTAGAATTCATGTTTCTACTCTGTATCCTACTACTATCCTAGTCCACATGATTAGTTTCATCTCTGTTATAGCCGTCATGATTTATTTTGTGCTTATTCGGATTAAATCTCATAGTAACTTGCTCATATATTCAACTGGTGCAACGTCACCTACAGCCACTCCCGTTTCATGGACGGCCTGGTCGATGCCTCAAAGGAGCCCTTCATCCACTGCTATGAGTGCCCGATGCCGTTTTGTGGCTCGCCGATGGACATGGTGCATCACCTCACGGATGCGTGCAGCGGTCACTATTGGCCCTTGGCTGAGAACATCAAGTACGAGACGTGCTACCCATTCACCATGCCGGAGTCGCTGGAGGTTCACCGCCGCCTGCTAGTCTCGGACGAGGACGGCAGCGTCTTCCTCTTTATCGTCGGCATCGGCGAGGCCTACGCAGGCTGCCGCCCCGTCTCTACAATGCGCGTCAGGGGCGACGCTGCTGACACTGACACGAGGCCGATGTACGGGTGCGTGGTCAGTGTTACTACCCCTCCGGGTCACGTGGGCGGCGATACCGGCCTCATTGAACGGACTTGGACTCTGGGGAGCTGGGACTATCCCGCCAATGTGGACTTGGAAAACCCATGGCATCCTTTACCCGCCGGCGCGGTGCACGGGGACTCCAAGGAGGTTCACCTGGACATACACATTATCAAGTTAAATGTTGATCATTAGTCTTCGCTCAATGTAATCCACTGTCTAAGCATGTGGAGACTTCCATGCATGATCTTGCTCTATTGGGGTATCGCGCATGAATAAAAGTGTATCCGTTTATGGTTTAGTCTAGAATCTTCCATGTATGAGTTTTTACTACAGTACTGGTGAAAGACTTACGATGAACCATTTCTTACATCTCCTCTTCCCCCTTGCAAGCCATCCTGATTTAATCCCTCCGTCTAGGTGTATAAGGGCATGGTTAATATTACTTAATAGTATAGCCAACTGTTGACTATAAGAAAGTGCCATCTCATCTGTAGCCAACATGTATAACAATCGATACTCAAAAACTAATTCTTAAAGATCATTTCTTGCAAAGCACAATAAGTGTTATTTCTTCATGTTGAACAGTTTTGGATGCATGTTGAACAGTTGAACGCTTTTGTTTGCAAAAGATACCTTTTTATCTATTTCACCCGGATGTTTGTGAGCTCTAGAGATGAAATAATATCCGAAGAAACCTATCGATACCCGTTACACATGAGATGACCCCCACATCCTTTGTCAAAATAAACAACTCCCCGATCAATGCATTTCACTCTTCGGTGCAACGCACGGGCACCTTGCTACTATAGATTAGTACGACCAAAAATTGAACTAACATTATATATAGTACGATAAATGCCGATGCATGTCACCTAAAATTATATCATTCAAAACTATGTTCAAATACGAATCCAACGATATAGTTTTTGTTGACATGCACTAACATTTTGTCAGTTAAATCTTCAGTCAAATTCAATGGGGGACTAATAAACCACGACCGACGTAGTACAAGTGTAGAGGGCGGCACTGCACGAGAGTCGCACCTCTCACCCCGCTCGTGGCACGGCAGTAAAGCCGTCATATCACAAAACCCAACAACTCCCAGTAATAAGTGGCTTGGTAAAATAAACGGACAAGCAACCATCACATCCCTCTGTCTTTTTTGCATTTCATCTCTCTGCATTTACTTTCTCCGGTTCATCTCGCACACTCGATCCCTAGCTACTACTCCTAGGGCCAATTCTTTTGGTGGCTTCCCCTGCTTTTCCCATAAGACTAGTCACAGTGGAGAGTAACAATAAGGCGCCTCGCTCATTTATTTGGGCTTCTAAACTACTACTCCGTCCTGGTTTATTCCTCACCATTGTAATTTATGCTAAATTTTGACCAAAGATATAACTGACAAAATATTACTCCCTCTGTCTAGGTGTGTAAGTCATCTTACGAAAACCAAATAATCCCAAAACACTTAGGCGCGGTGCATTAACTTCTACCTCGTTTCTTGTTTCTTGACATATCAACCAATAAGAGATAAAGAGTGTGCATGCTTTTAATGACTTGAGATATCAAACACGACATGCAGTGGTTAGTTCATTGCATGCAATACTATTAATTAGCAAATAAACATTAACGATTCTCGTTTTCTCCTCCTCCTTGGTCACGGTGCACAGCCTAAGGCTGGCCATAGTGGGGGTAACATAAGTAGTATCATGCACTTGGGACTCGTAAATATGCTTATGTGGCAGGCAATTAAAGAAGAGAGAGATGGTTATAGTAACATAGGTAGATACCATAACATAATAAATGTGATGCTACTATGTGTCATGCGTGGCAATAAATGAGGCCACCTATGATACTAATCTATGATATTATGCACTATAGAGGTAGTAACATAGACTAGTAACATATGCATGTTACTAGTCTAAGTTACCCCCCACTATGACCAGCCTAAGATGACTTACTCACCAAGACGGATGGAGTAGTGCATGTGACATGCACTAACATTTCATTAGTTAAATTTATGATCAAAATTTGACACAGATTACAATGGGGACCAATAAACCAGGACGAAGGTAGTAGTTATGGGATTACTAATCTAGAAGCCTAAAAGAACTGGCCCCTGGTACTCCTACTAGTAGTAGTACTCAAGTTGGAATTCCAATTGCACGACACAACTTGTTAGGCAAAAAATTCGATACAGGCTGTAGGAAGCGGTTTGGGAATTTGCATGCCTTTCCAACCAGTGAGATACTCCATACAAAGTACGACAGAGAAATAACCACAGAGAAGGAAGCTAAAAGTGAACAATCAAACGAGCATTTTTGCATTTGTTTTGCATTGAATCGTTTCACAAGGTTGACTAGTGCTATTTTTCTACTTTTACAAAAACCGCATCGTAATATTAAAATGTGCATTTGCACGTAACTAAGTAATAGTAGTACTCCCTCCGTCTAGGTGTATAAGTCTTCCCTCCTTCTTGGTCATGGTGCACAACCAAAGATGACTTATTGACCTGGACGGAGGGAGTAGCACAGTCTGCAAGCATATATCGAGAGAGACGTGTAGTGCGATAGTATATAGTAAAGTTTGTGCTATATGCACGTACTTACAAAATGTGTACGAATACACAACGTTTCCAAACTTTCCCTTTTACATACTTAATTAAGGACGCTAAAAATTCCTGAACGTTCGGGATTTATCATTTGCGTCCCAAAACTAATGAGATCGCCTTACGAAACAAAAATTATACTCCTCCTAAAAGCCACGACGCTCATAGGAGCGCTTGCGGCGCGCCACGAGTGCCCTGGTGTGCGGTCGTTTCCCAGCGCGCCGACACAACGCCTCTTCCTCAGCCTCACAACTCGCGAGGTGCTGATTAGCGGCTTCCGGCGGGCGAGCGCGATCTCACCGATGTGGTGATCCGGCGCCAACAGGTACTCCTCCTCACTGGAAGCATGCACCCGGTCCACGTACCGCCAAGCGTAGATGAGGCGCTTGGGCCCAACTGCACTCAGGGCGTCGGCACGGGCGGCCTCCACCACCCTCACGGCCCTCGCATGAGCCTTCTACCAAAGAGCCAATTGCCCGACTCTCTCGGACGTGACATAGGCCTCCCAGGCAGCTTGTTCCGCGGTGCGCTTCTCTTCCTCGGCCTTCTTCTCCGCCTCTATTTTGGCGCGCTCTGCTGGAGGCAAAGCCTCCCACAAGGCAACATCCATTTCTTTCGAAAGCTCCTCAAGGCCGGGGGGGGGGCTCGACGGGCGGCGCGGCGTTCTCCTCATAGTGGGGAGCCGACGTGTCCTTCGACGCGCGTGCTGGCGAGATTGGGAACACCGACGCGTCCACCTTGATGCGTCGCGGCGAGGAGCGGAATGCCGATGCGTCCTCCTCGACTAGTGGCGGCGAGGAACGGAACACCGATGCGTCACGTCGCGCAAGCAGCGGAACGCCGATGCGTCCTCCTCGACTAGTGGCGGCGAGGAATGGAACGGCGGTGCGTCGGGTAGCGGCGAGGAGCGGAACACCGACGCGTCCTCCTCGACTAGTGGTGGCGAGGAACGGAACAGCGATGCGTGACCGTCCGCGCGGTGCAGCGAGGGTCTCCTAGGGCTTGGGAGGGGCGATGCCATGGTGGTCAATGTGAGAGGGAGGGGGAGGAGATAGCGATGAACATGAACGTGAGGGGGAGGAGATAGCGATGTCGTGGGAGGTGCAGTATTTATAGCGAGCAATGACACACCTACGTAAGATATGGACTGAGCTGCACTGACTTAACTGCAGGTCCAGTTGCATCACTAACATGTGGGCCAGACCCCTGTTGGGCCCATATGTCAGTGACCCAATGCACCTGCAGTTAAGTAACAACTACGTGGGCATATTTGTTGGAGTAAATTACGGGGGAGCGAAAGGGTGGAAATATTGCTGGTCACAACGGATTGGACAAGCTTGGGGGGAGGAGAGTCATGCATGCAGATTTTTTCACATGGGGTGGAGTGGTGGGACCACCGGAGGGAGAAGGAGAGTTTGGCAGGCATATTGTTTCCACACATGGAGAGGAAAAGATTTGGAGACTAACGGGCTTCCTACAGGTATGGGGAATGGTGCATAATAAGTCATCTTGCATGCCGGGCTAGGTATAGTCTCAAGTCATTAAAAACATACACGCCCACACATGTTCATATTTCAAGGTGCACTAAATTATTGCATGCGATGATTAAGGCTGCCATAATGGTGGTATCTTAGCTGTTATCATGCACACGGGAATAGCAAACATGCTGATGTGGCAAAGAATTAAAGAAGAGAGGGGGGTTAGAGTAACTAGTGTTCATGCATGCATTGGTAAACACATTTTTTTGTGAAGAATGACAGCATTAGTTAAGTACTTTTGTAGACTTCAAAAACTATTCCACCACCTCTACTAGAAGGGAGATAGTGGTACTCTAATAGCTAACCTTGTTGTGATGACAAGATAGGACATGGCACGCACCTGGACGGAGGAACTAGTCTGCATTGTGCATTTAAGTTTTGTCTGAAGTCAATGTACCTCTACTTTCACCAGACTTATAGAAAAATGTACTCCCTCCATCTAGGTGTGTAAGTCATCCTACGAAAACCAAATAATCCCGAAACACGTAGGCGCGGTGCATTAACTTCTATCTCGTTTCTTGTTTCTTGACATATCAACCAATAAGAGATGAGGGTGTGCATGCTTTTAATGACTTGAGACTATCAAACATGACATCCACTGGTTAGTTCATTGCATGCAATACTATTAATTAGCAAATAAACATTAATGTCTCTCGTTTTCCCCTCCTCCTTGGTCACGGTGCACAGCCTAAGATGACTTACTCACCTAGACGGAGGGAGTATCAACATTCACAATTGTCGGCGTTCTGGGAACGGGGGTCCCCAGACTTGCCTGCCTGCGGCCTGCGGCGTGGCTCAAGTGGGGGTCCAGTGCAGCCCAGCTTCATCAGCTCAAGCTCAAGACCCTCGCGAGGGGCCAAGCCTCATGGGGTGGACGACAGGAAGCTTCCTCAGGAGCAGCCTCACTAGGCAGGCTCACAAGGAGGCGGAGAGATCAAGGCAAGGGTACGTCGTGAGGTGCCCGTGACGCAAGCCATGACGATCAAGACCAGGCAGGCGCCAGGCGGGCGCTGGCCTGTGCAGTGTCCTTGTTTCCCCTTCGGTGCAAAGGGGGCAAGCACATGCCAAGGCATCAGGCAAAGGCTACCATTTCGGTGCAACAAGACCCAGAACAGCAGAGCGGCAAGATGGAGGTCATCGTGGAGCCCAGGACGGCGTCATCGTCAGAGCCTTTGGCAGCCGAAGACCAACTTTAGTCAGGACAAGTGTACTAGATGTTCCCCTTCGAAATGGCCAATTGTTGGCGCCCTTCCCGCTCATTATTTGGGAAGAGGCCCAGGGCCTCCCTCTATAAATAGGACTAGCCACCACAGGGTAGGGGCATCTTGGAGATGGATTGATCAGAGAGAGAGAGAGAGAGAGAGACAGAGAGAGAGAGAGAGAGGCGACTGAACTCACCCCAGCAGTTCATCACACCAGCTCAAGAACAGCCCTCGCGAGGCTGTTCTCCCTTTGTATTGTTCATCATCAGCCCCTGAGGCAATTCACCACACCACACACTGGAGTAGGGTATCACACCGCAATGGTGGCCTAAACCAGTATAAATCTCGAGTCCCTTGTGTGTTCTTCTTTCTAGCCTAGATCCTTTGCGAGACTTCGAGACGTGAGCTGGTAGGGGAAAGATCTTCGTGCGCACCCCAGAGTTCGAACCTCAAGGGTCTGCCGGAACCTGAAATCCGACATTTGGCACGCCGGGTAGGGATGCGCGGGAATCTTTCTTCCGCAGTTCGCATGTGATCTTCCGTCGTGTCCATGGCTGACGCTCGCCAGGCTCACGCCGAGCGTCGGGCCGCTCTTGCCACCCGCGTCCCCCAGACGGCGCCCATCGGCGGTCGCCTCCGTCGTTCCCCGTCGCCTGCCGCCAACGCCGCCACCGGCCCGACGAGGAATGAGCAGCAGGCCTTGTCCCTGCATCCTTCGGTGCAGCGGGAAGGCCGCACCGCCACCCCGTCGCTGACTCCAGCCGGTTCATCGTCCCACGCCCGTCGCGCCCCCACGGACGCGCACGCCGCGCTGCTCCTGGCGTGTAAGCTCCTGCACTACCGTCCCGTCGACGACCTCTACGAGGACTGGCTCGCCCGCATCACCGAGCTCGTCGGCGCCGCAGGAGGCTCTCCCTTGCCATCCCTCTCGCTGCCTCGCCCTCCGTCCTGCGCAGGAGGCGAGGAGCAGGAGGTGCCTCCGCCACCTCCTCCCCAAGAAGGCGCCCTGGCTCCAAGGCGCGCGGCCCCAGGACGAGACCCTCCGCGTCCGGCGCCCGCGCGACAAGAAAGGAGCTGCCAAGAAATCCCTCGCCCCCAAGAAGGTGCTCGCGTGCTCCCAGCACCGGTGCGCCATGACCGCATCCCTGTGCCACCACGTCGAGACCCCGCGCTGCTCCAGGAAGCGATGCACGGGAATCCCTAGGAGCAAGCCCCGCACCAGCAAAGAGCTCCAGTGGCCACAGCAGGCTGCCGCGCCTTCACTGCCGAGCTGCGTAGCGTCGCATGGCCCAGCAAGTTCAAGCCGGACCTGCCTCCTTGCTACAACGGCACTGCCGACCCCATGAAGTTCCTACAGCTCTACGAGCTGGGCATCGAAGCCGCCAACGGGGACGAAAAGGTCATGGCGAATTGGTTTCCCATGGCGCTCAAGGATGACGCCCGCACCTGGCTCCTGAACCTGGCTCCTGGCATGATCTCCTCCTGGGACGAGATGCGCACCCGCTTCATCGCCAACTTCCAAGGCACTCGCGACAGCCCCCGGCCATGAGTGACCTGCGCCGCATCAAGCAACAGCCATGAGAGACCCTGCAGAAGTACATCCAGCGCTTCAACAATGCTTGCCTCAAGATCCCCAGGGTGACTGAGGAAGCCATCATCTCAGCCTTCTCCGATGGTGTACGTGACGTCAAGATGAAGGAGGAGCTGGCAATCCATGAAGACCTGTGCACATCCCTGGAGTTGTTCAACTTGGCGACCAAGCGCGCCAGGGCCGAGGAAGGGCGCCTCTCCTTCCTTGAGCTGCTGGCTGCCGATCCAGAAGAGAAGAAGCCCAAGGTCAAGGACGTGAAGCGCAAGGGGGCTGCTGTGCTCGCAACAGAGCCAGACACCAAGCAAGGCAGGGATCAGCCTGAGTCATCCAAGGGCAGTCGGTACTGCGTGTACCACGATCTCCACACCCACAACACCAACGAATGCCAAGAGCTCAGGACTGTGCGAGATGGGCGTATCGGCCGACGCCCCGAGCGCAACGACCGGGGCTATGGCCGAGGAGGAGGAAGAGGTGGAGGACGATGGGAAGACCGTGGCCCTCGCCAAGGGTGGCGTGACCGACCTCGCGAGGACCGCTGGCATGACCAGCCTCGCGAGGGAGGTTGGTGGGATCAGCCTCGTGAGGACTGCCCTCAAGGCAACGCAGGCCTCCCTCCTCTGCCACCGCCGCCGAGGAGGAATGAAGACCATCATCAAGAAGAGGGGGATGGGGGCTTCCAGGAGCCGCACACAATCGCTTGCATCCTGGGCAGTGCTCAGGCCCCAGCCTCTCAGCGCATCTTTAAGCAGTTTGCTCGTGAGGTGAATGCAATCCTCCCCAAGCATGCGGCCACGCGCCCTCTCAGGTGGTCTGCGTGCACTATCACATTCAGCTTAGCGGATCAGCTCAAGTGCGCAGCAACGGCCGGAGTCCTCCTAATGCTTTGTTCCCCAGTCATCAGCAATGTGCAAGTCACCAGGACCCTCATTGATGGTGGAGCTGGACTCAACGTCCAGTCTGTCGAGACATTCAACAATCTCCAAGTGCCATATGATCAGCTTCAGCCAACCAAGCCTTTCTCAGGAGTCACTGATGGTTCCACCGTTCCAATAGGGCAGGTTCACCTTCCTGTCACCTTTGGGCATCGCAACAACTACCACACCGAGCTCATTAACTTCGACGTCGCCCACATTCGCCTGCCATACAATGCCATCCTTGGATACCCAGCCCTGGCCAAGTTCATGGCAGTGACTCATCACGGCTAAAGCGTCCTCAAGATGCCAGGAAGCGGTGGAGTCATCACAGTGCCTTGTGAGGAAAGGGATGCAGTGTGTTCTCTTGAGCGTGCTTTCCAAGCCGCGGCAGTCAAAGACCCAGATCACAGGAGCGGGAGACTTCTCGAGGCGGTCCCAAAGAAGAAGAAGGCTTCACCTGGCCCAAACCCTCATGAGGCAGGCACCTCCGGAGGCGTTGCGTCAGGATCCGCGCCCGTTCAAGGGGCGCCACCCTCTGTCGCATAGGAAGGCGCGCCCGGCACCCTCCTCGGGCAAGGCTCGGGGGCTCTTTCTTGGAGAGCCACTGACTTTGCCAAGGTCACGAGGGAGGCGCTCGGGCACCACTTGGAGGCGTGCTTCAAAGCACGTTTCCCTTAGGAAGGTATGAGGCAAGGAGGGCCAAACCCTCAGGAGTTCATCACGAGGAACATTCAGGAGTTACAGGAGTCAAGAGTCATGCGCAGCAGCCGCCGCTTGCCCGACGTGGCCCCACATCCAGGCGAGGATGGTGGGCTGCGTGTCTGCATCGACGTACCAGGGCTCAACCGAGCCGCGTCTCAGGAGCACCTCTGGCCTTCGCGCGTGGGGTGTTGCGAGGGTGCACCTCACAGCTACGTTCGCATGCCCTTCGGCCTGCCGAACGCGGTCGCCGCTCATCAGCGCCTACCGAGGAGCATTCTGGAGGCTCAGGAGGTCAGGCATCGCGCGGTCCTGGCGGAGATGGAGCTGGCCCTCCAAGATCCGCCTATGCCCCCGGAGCCTCCCGAGGCTCCAGGTCCCGGGAGCTCGTGAGGGTCAGCCTCCTCACCACGCGTCATCCGCTACTTCAACATTCCTTTGTCTTCAATGGTATCAGGTGACATCTTTCAAAGTTCCATTTTTAGCTGGGAGCGCCCGCAGGGCTGCATCATTCCCAGGCTGCGTGGGTCCGTCCCTATGGCATGTATCCATTTTGCTTATGCTCTCTACCTACCTTGTTGGGGGCGCCCATCGGGCTGCATTATCCCCAACCTGCTTGGGCCTGACCCAGTAGCGTTTGCCTTTCCTGCATCTATCTAAATGGATTTGCTCCTCCGCACTTAACATGATTCCCATGGTTACCATCCGCTGCTTATTGCAGACCGCTCCGCTCTCATGCAAAGCGCTTGCACGTTAAAAGGGGGTACCTGAGCATCGCGACCCACGGCATCGCAACCTGTCATACCAGCGGCGGCTGAGCTCGCTCGAGGGCTGGGACCTGAGGATGTAGAGCATTTGCATTCTAACCACCTTGCAGGAACACACCATTGATAAAGGCCCAGAGCCAGGCGCAACACTCCTCGAGGTAGGGCCTCGTGAGTCCCGCGCTGGCTCACGGGTGCCCAAATACACCTCTCCTAGCCCTACCGTGCCGGCCACGTGTCAGGGTAGGACTGTACACGCCCCGGGGGCTCCTCCCGGAGGGGAGCCCCCTCCCACGCACCAGTGGAAGCACCATGCTCCGCGCTGGCTGACGACACTGCTGAGGAGCGGCTATGCCCGTACACATACGGAAGCACTATGCTCCGCGCTGGTGATAAACAACTGAGGGCGGCCCACGGCCATACCAACATCAGGGAGCCCAGAGCTCAGTGTCTGGCACCGTTGCAATGCCTTCCCTTGGGAGTGCCGTGCGAGGGGTCTGGACACGGGGGCTATGCCCGGGCCACGCCCGAGCGCATGCCACCCAGCCAGGTCCCTCAAACCTGGCCGTCGCGCGCCCCTCCCCGAGCGGAGCCAAGGTACGAAAGCTCGTTTGCACGTCAAGGGGGACTCCTGAGCATTGTGACTCAGGAGCCTAATTGGTCACGTAGCCCCTCACTCCTTGGTCCCGTCCTAGTTTCCGGTCGGGGCTAACGGCGCTGAGGTATGCGCGGGGCCAGGCCCTGCCGATGTAGAGCGACAAATCCACTCCTATGCCTCCCTTCCCTACTTGCGGTTTGCGCGTCAAGGGGGACTCCTGAGCATCGCGACTCAGGAGCCTAACTTGCCACGTAGCCCCTCACTCCTTAGTCCCATCCTGGTTTCCGGTTGGGGCTAACGGCGGCTGAGGTATGCGCGGGGTTGGGCCTTGCCGACGTAGAACACAAGTAAATAGGAGGGGACAATGCAAATTCTAGGGAATTCAAAATAAAATATTACAAGCCATGGATTGTTTCACAACGCCAAACACAAGTTTAAACGCCTCCACGAGGCATGATGCATGTTGCAGGAATTAAAACAGGACAGAAGCTGTGAAGGGATCACTTCCTAGTGGCGGCTCCGCCTCCTGAGGCCGCGGAGCTGGCGGCATCGCGCCTGGGCAGGGTGCTGAAGGCGCGGAACCTCCCCAGCAAAGCCTTGGCTCGACCTTTCATGGCCTCAGCAGCAGCAACGGCAAGGTCGCCGCTCACAGGCTCCAGCAGGCTGTCGAGGTTGACGTTGGGGTCATGAAGGTAGACGTGGATGAGGACACGCGTCAGCGCTGCAGAAGAAAGGGCACGCGCCTCGGCCTCGGCCGTGGGGCCAAGGCCGTCTGCAACATTTTCAAGTGCACAGACTAGGAAGGGAAGCAGCTCAGCGGGGCCGTCCTCTACACTAGCCAACGGCTTCTCCAAGCCGCCCTCATAAAGCGTCTCCAGCGTGGCACGAGCTTTCTCCTCCAGCTTCGTGAAGGCCACTCGATCCTCGGCCAGGACCTTCGCCTTGCTGTCTAGCTCGGTCCTCTCCGCCTTTAGCGACTGCTCCAGCGTCTCCAACCGGCCACGGCAGTCATCAAGTTCGGCGTCCCGGTCCCTGACGACAGCCTCCCGAGCCTTCATCTCCTCCTTCTCCTGGCGGCCGCGGACCTCCTTGGCGAGCTCGTCATGCAGGCCTTGCAGCTCGACCTCCAGCACCTTGCAGCGGCCCCGGGCATCCACAGCGTCGCCCTGGGCAGCATTGCGAGCGGCCTTGGCCTGGCAGGCGGCTGGCTTCTCCCCATCGGAGGCCGACATGGCCTGGCTCAGCGCCGCTTGGACGGAGGCGGTAGAACGGGCCCAGCCGGAAGCTAGCTCCAGGCGCCCGACCACCAGGCGGGGGTCCATGCTCCGAAGATCCTCCCGCAGCTAGCTCAGTTTGCTGGCAGCCTAGTCCAGGACGGCAGAGGGATCAGAAGAGACGGGAGCAGGTGGAGCAGGCGGAGAGGACGGTAGCGTGATCACGGCTTGGGAGGAAGGATCCCCCTGGACCTTGGACACCTCAGCGGCAGCATCAAGCGGAGGCAACTCCAGAGTCAGCGGGCCCACAGGGGCTGACTCCTCGCTAGAGTGTCCCTGCTGGGCTCGCGAGGTTGACCGGGCAGGGGAGGCACGGGCCTTGCTGCCTCCTATCCCCACGGATGAAGGCACTGCCCCGGCAGACGAGCTCGCCTCAAGCAGGGCCGCAGAAGCCCCTTTCAACCTTTTTGCTGCAAGTGCCGGCCTGGCCAAGAGAACGCAGGTGTCAAGCCTCGGTGGCAGAAACAAAGCAAAGCGCGGATCGAGCACTTACTGGTCGACATTCGCGGACTCAAGAAGCCGCCGGCCAAATGTCACGACCGGGTTTTCCGGGTAATAAATTTCCAGAAAAGACCGTCGTGCTCATCAGCCCCAAGATTACTGTTAGCTGATGAGGCTCCAACTTGATACAGAAATTCCAAGCAAAATACAAAATATGTAGTACAAGACCATTCTGGCCTGTGAGTACAACAAAGGGTTTCTAGTGGTTGATGGCGGAAGCGGTCTGTGAGACGTCAGGGTCTATGGGACTCCATTTCCCACGGGAACAGCTGACCAGGTTAATTCCTATCTTCGCGAGGCTGCTATCTCCATTGAGTGGGTTCCGGGGCTGGCATCGCGTCGCTCCTCTCCGTGCAAGAAAATCTGGCCAAGACAATAGCCAGGGACAAGCCAGTGAGTACTTTGAATGTACTCGCAACCATTATGAACACAGGTATAATATAACAATGATGTGCTAAAAAATATTTTATGCTCATGACGTCAGTCACAATAGATAAATGAAACTCTGATGCGTGCAAGCAAGTTATTTATAAAAATGCAATAACATGGTAGTAAAAAAATTTATGAAACAAATAACAAGCAATGCCACAGTCGGGCGTCTTAGCGACACCACATAAAAGGGCTTTAAAAGAAATGCCACAGTCGGGCGTCTGAGCGACACCACATAAAGGGCTTTAAAAGAAATACCACAGTCGGGCGTCTAAGCGACACCACATAAAGGGCTTTAAAAGAAATGCCACAGTCGGGCATCTGAGCGACACCAC
>NC_041393.1:755524609-755601919 GCF_002162155.2 Triticum dicoccoides | reverse complement strand
AAAGGGCTTTAAAAGAAATATCACAGTCGGGCGTCTAAGCGACACCACATAAAGGGCTTTAAAAGAAATGCCACAGTCGGGCGTCTGAGCGACACCACATAAAAGGGCTTTAAAAGAAATGCCACAGTCGGGCGTCTGAGCGACACCACATAAAGGGCTTTAAAAGAAATGCCACAGTCGGGCGTCTGAGCGACACCACATAAAGGGCTTTAAAAGAAACAATCATAATGAATATCCCGGAGGTAGAACCATCCCAGAGATATTCGGTAATAACAATAATATCACGGGTTAGTCAACAATAATAATAATCATAGATATCACAAGTCACGAGTAGTAATTCCATTTTCTGGTTAACGGTTTCACCTCCGAAGACCGACACTAAGACCGACACCTGACCCATCCCAGACTGTAATTCTTAACCATGGACACGGCTATTCGAATAGGTTTATTCTCTGCAGAGGGTGTACTCTTTACCCACGAGTAACGGATTTCTTTAGTCCAGCATGACTAATTCCGTCTACGGTCTTTTTGTTGAAAACACACCTAACTTGCACACACCAGCTTATCTCACACGTGTCTGGAATCACCCACGACACCTGTTAAGCAAACTCTAAGTGGGGAGGCTACAACCTCGCGTAGCATGGGATCAAATTTATATCGCGCGCTCTAAGGGGTGGCCTCCCCTCTCGGTCCCAACCGGAAACACCCATG
The DNA here is from genome assembly GCF_002162155.2 of Triticum dicoccoides. Taxonomy (NCBI): domain Eukaryota; kingdom Viridiplantae; phylum Streptophyta; class Magnoliopsida; order Poales; family Poaceae; genus Triticum; species Triticum dicoccoides. The sequence goes on along the minus strand of NC_041393.1, from coordinate 755,601,208 downwards.
CCCCCGGACCAGGTGGCCTGCCTACCAGCTACAACCGGTATCTTCCACCATGGCCTCTCTGTACGGTGTGTGCTGGAAAGAGGTTGACAACTTACTGAACCGTACTCTACTTGCTGTAGAGACGAGTAGTAGTACGAAACAAGTATGGGGGTTACTGGAACAAGACTCGATCTACGGTCGACTCAGGAGGTTTAAATATTCCCTGCATGATTAGCATGACGAATATATTTTCATCCAACAGAGTCACCTCTCATATCACCTTACCATGCCATACCAGACATAACCGTCCCGACGGAGACCGGCGACAACTCATGCCTACCCAAGGCAGAGGTTTTCCCGGGTTCCTGCCGGTATGCATGCAAGGCATATGAGGGTGATTATCATCACAAGTGTGTCCATTTCCAACAGCATGGAAATCAACAACATGCACCCATGCATATGATCGTATCACATGAAATAACAATCCTTCGAAATGCGGTGGAGTTATAAATGTATCAACGATCACACCAAAAATATTATGCCGGGGTTCAGAATGCTTGCCTTCAATGTGTGGAAAGGGAGGGTGCACTCCAAAACTTTGAAAGTTTCTTCTCTCTCCCCAAAATCCTATTTAAAAATATATTTGAATTAACACACATTACAAAAACAGAACCAAAAAGTTGTTTGAAATTTTTTCAAATAAATCTTAAAATAAACTAGACCAAATTTGAGGAAGGTAGGAAAAAGAATCAACTCATTTGGAGTTATATTTAAAAAGTTATAGCCAGTCAAAGATGTGGTCAAAATCTGTTATTTAAAATAAAACAAAAAAGAAAACAGTTCAGATAGAAATACGCTTTCGGTGCAGAGGAGGCGTACTTGAGGCTTTACGCCTCCACTTAACCACGTGGACAGACACGGGGTCGCTGACAGTGGGTCCAGAAGGCCCACTAGTCAGGTTTGACCAGTCTTCTCCCTCTTCTTTCTCTGTCCCGGGCGGAGGCGAGGCAACAACGATCGTCGCCAGCGAACGGTGGCTCCCCGCGGGGCTCAGAGGGCGGGGATGGATCCGCCACTCCAGGGCGATCCTCTCGGTGGTCGCCAGGTAGGTGGGGACGGAGGGAGCTGCCGGCGGCGAGCTTCTCGGCGGAGGTGGCCTCGGGAGCAAAGTGATTTTTCTCCCGCGGTGTGTCCCGATCAAAATTGAGTAGTGGGGATGGCTCACGGGAAGGTGAGGAAACTCTTGGTGGAGAGAACGGAGAGTGGGAGGCCCTGGTGGTGCCGAATTGGCCGGGGCAGTGGCGGCGGCTGCAGTTGCCGGAGATGAGGAAGGAGCCCTCCCCCGGGTCGATTTGCTGCCATAGGAGGACTAGGGGAGCATTCTAAGGCTTCCTGTGTGCACGGGGAGGCTCGGGGGCCTCCTTTTATAGCTTGTCGAGGTCGGTTCCGCGGCGGCCGGATAAGCTCTCCGGCGAACCTCCTCTCTGTAGCTTGCAGGGCAACGTGGCGTGGCCGGGGATGACGGCAAGAGCTAGTGGACGAGAGGGCACTGCTCCAGGGGCCAGGTGGCGAGCCGGGGTGGCTTGGGCGGCGCTGCACGGCGCAGGGCTGTCGGGCGGCGGCGGCGGCTAGCGCTTGGCCTGTCGGGCGCGGCGGGGCTGCTTGGCGCGTTGCGGTGAGAAGGGGAGTGCGTGGCGAGGTGCTGCAGAGTGGGCCAAAACCGTGGGGGCCAGCGTGTCGGCTCGGTGCGCGTGCGTGCCAAACGCACGCTCTGCTCGCGCTCTGGGCGTGCACGGGACGTGCTCGACGCAATGCCAGAGCGTGCTAGAGGTCGCGGTCGAGGCTGGTAATTAACAGACCCAGGTTAGGAGTAACGCGGAGTCTAGTGGACATGCTAGTTTGATTAGAGGTGCAAGGTCACAATGTAAAGACAAAATCATGTCAAAACTGGCCATGCACACCAGGTGTTTGACAAAATGTTAAAGGCTTCTAAGCAACTCTTGGGGTGGCCCAAATCTCCAGATCAAGATCTCCTTAGATGCAAGAGAGAGTGGTGAGGTTATTTGGCCAAAAGCAGAAACTTGCTAGTGTAATTTTAGCAGAATTTCAATTCTGGACAGGGAATAAATGACATTATTTCATGAACCAAAAATGATCCAAAAGGTGCATGCTCCTGGACTTAAGGGTTTAACATGGGGGACTACAAGTAGGAGAAATAATCAAGGGTTAAAGAGCAAGTAAAAACATGGTTGCTGCACAAATCATCAAGTTGGTCCAGAATGAAGATGAGGTTGATTCACTCAAGTTTTTCAAAGAACATAAATAGGTTTTTGCACAAAGTGAAATAATAGGCTCCTACTGACCTCCCCTAATTTTGGTAGAAGTTTTAAAGAAATATTTAAATAGGTTGCAGTGCAAAATGCACTGTGGACCAGAGAAGAAAAATTGAGTGTAGGGCTCAAAATATTTCATGAATGAAATATATTTTTTGCATAAAAGTGATTTAAAAACATCACATGACATCTCCAAATTTTTGTGGGAATTTTAAGTGAATTTATCAAATGGTTGTAGTTCAAATAAGGCCATTTAACCTTAAAAAAACCATTTTTCAAGAAAACAATTATCAAGCAACTAAATTAGTTAATTAGTTATATTGGATAATGGAAAGTTTTACTTGAGAGGTTAATCAAGTCCAATAAGACATTTGAAAAATTTTCTCTCTGGGAAAAACTCATAATAACAGGGAAGGAAATGATTTAAAAATCAAAAATGGAGCTCAAAAATTCAAAGTTTTAAATCCTGGAATTTTTTTTCCATTAAAACAAGGCCAAATTTTTGGGGTGTCACACCAAACATGAAGCCCGAGAGCCTACAGCTGGGGTCAGGCTTGGGATGCCCGGAAGCAGAGGGCGCGTCGGGAAGGCCGGAGCTGGCCTCAGACCGCCCCAAAGCCAGAGCAGACCCTGGGAGAACCAGCCCCGACCTGCCCTTCCTTGAGACCACGGGAGAATCCTCCCCTCCTTGCCTGGCGCCGGCCTCATCGTCGTCCGGCATGGAGCGGAGGGCGCGGGACCTGCGCCGAGGGAAGGAATCCCCTGACTCCTCGCCAGTCGCCTCGGAGTCGGACTCTTCTTCTTCCTCCTCCTCTTCTTCCTCCTCACTCCCGCCGGAGTCGCCGGAGGACACATTCACCGTTGCCAACGCCGCCAGATCCCCGGGAGCTTCTGCGGGCACCAGCCCCTCACCATTGAAGGTGGGCATGGCGTTCACCACCTGCTCCCATTCGCCACGAAGAAATAGGGGGACGGGAGCGCCCTCCGGCCTCGCCACGTCTCCCCCAACCAAGGAGTGGAGAGCCGCAACCAGATCTTCATCGGCTAGGGCCTCGGAGCTCAGGCGATGGGCAGCGCTCGCTTCCCCAAGCCTCCACAATGGGAGCGAGTGCTCCCGGAGTGGAGCCACCCGGTGCTCTAGGAACTCCCTCAGGAGCGTGGCCCCGGTCAGCTTCGCCGCCCCCAAGTTGCCTGGCCTCAGGTCCGTGTTCATCCTCTTCAGCACCGCCCTCGCGCGGGGGTCGACGAGCTTCGCGCGAGACCACACATCAACGACCTTGGGTTGCCCCGTAGGTAGCACCAGTCGGGGGTGGAGGCGCCCGACATCCACCATGACCCACTTGCTCCGGAAGCCTTCGATCCTCTTCCCGGGCTTCGAGATGGCGTTGGAGTTGGAGTATGCGATAAAGCTCGCGCATGTGGTGATGGGGCCACGAGAAACCCGGAGGTAAAAGTAATGACGCAGCAAGGCCATTGAGGGCTTTACCCCAACATGAGCCTCACAGTAGTAGGCGAAAATCGCCAGGAGAAGAACAGAGTTAGGGTGGAGGCGCAGAGCTTGCAAGTTGTATTGGCGAAGGACAGCAAAGAAGAACTCGGAAAAAGGGGGCACCAGACCGGCGATGATGGCGCTCACAAAGAGCGGGTAGAAGGTGCTCCCCTTGCCTTCAGGCTGGTTGGAGCCTATCGGATTTCGGGTTCCGGTAGACCCTTGAGGTTCCAACACTAGGGTGCGCACAAAGATCTTTCCCCTACCAGCTCACGTCTCAAAGTCTCGCAAAGGATCTAGGCTAGAAAGAAGGACACACAAGGGACACGAGATTTATACTGGTTCAGGCCACCATTGTGGTGTAATACCCTACTCCAGTGTGTGGTGTGGTGGATTGCCTATGGGGCTGATGATGAACAATACAAAGGGAGAACAGCCTCGCGAGGGGCTGTTCTTGAGCTGGTGCGATGAACTGCTAAGGTGAGTTCAGACGATTCTCTCTAGTCTATGCGTCTTCTTGAGATAGATGCTCGATGCCTCTACTCTGTGGTGGCTAGTCCAATTTATAGAGGGAGGCCCTGGGCCTCTTCCCAAATAATGAGCGGGAAGGGCACCAACAATTGGCCATTTTGAAGGGGAACATCTGGTACACTTATCCTGACTAAAGTTGGTCTTCGGCTGCCAAAGGCTCTGACGATGACGCCGCCTTGGGCTCCACGATGACCTCCATCCTGCCGTTCTGCTGGTCTTGGTCTTGTTGCACCGAAATGGTAACCTTTGCCTGATGCCTTGGTCTGTGCTTGCCCCCTTTGCACCAAAGGGGAAACAAGGACACTGCGTAGGCTGGCGCCCGCCTGGACTCGATCGTCATGGCTTGCGTCATGGGCTCCTTGGGAGGTACCTTGCCTTGCTCTCTCCGCCTCCTCGCGAGCCTGCCTGAGGAGGCTGCTCCTGAGGAAGCTTCCTGTCGTCCGCCCCGCGAGGCTTGGCCCCTCGTGAGGGTCTTGAGCTTAAGCTGATGAAGCTGGGCTGCATTGGGCCCCCCACTTGAGCCACGCCGCAGGCAGGCAAGTCTGGGGAACCCCGTTCCCAGAACACCGAGAGTAGCCCCCGGGCCCAAGGCGCGCCCGGACTTGGCTTAGCAGAGAGCGAAGGGGCAAGCGCCAAGTGCCAAGTGCCGCGGGCCCCAACAGCCTGCGGCCTTGGGCGCCGCGTGGCGGTTGATTGGATGTGGGCGTCTCCACTTCCCGCGATGCCTCATTATACGCCCGGCTAGGCGGACCCGTGGTTGCACATAGCTATTCCCCTTTCGCCGTCCGCGCGCTCCCCACCATTCCTTCTTCCTCCGACTCCAACCTCCGCCTACAATCCGGCTCGAGCTCTCCCCTCTTTCCTCCGCCATGGCGCCAACGAAGAAGGAAAAGGGGAAGAAGCCCGCGCCTTCGTCTCACTCGCCTCCGGTGGTGGCCCCCACCGTCGATCGGTCAATCATACTCAACCCCGAGGCCTTGCACAAGGTCCATTCTGCTCTTGCCACCATATTCAATGAGTGCGGACGGACCAAGGCCTGGCCTACATCCCATGCTTCCTTTGATAGGGTCGTCATGGAGGTCCGGTTCTTTGCCGACGCCTTGTGGGCGGGTCTGGTTCCCCCTTTCTCTGCTTTCTTCAATGCGGTGCTCTCCCATTATCAGATCCACATGATGCACCTCGGGCCTGAGTCCATTACCCTCCTGGCTGTCTTTGCTTTTGTTTGCGAGGCAATGTTGGGCATTCCTCCTTCCGTTGCCCTGCTGTGCCACTTCTTCTCTTTGCGCCTGAGCGACCCCACTCGATGCTCGGGGTGTGTGAGCTTCCTTGCAGTGCCAGAGACGGCTGCTTCAGGGATCGACTTCGGCCTTCCTCCCCCTGAGGCCAAGTTCAGAGAGCGGTAGCTGTATGTGGATGTTGGGGTGCCCAGCCCCCTACTCTCGCACCCAACCTTGCCTATTGTTCCCAACTCAGGTTGGGGTCATGAGGCACTTGTGAGCCCCCGGCTCGCCTTCATCTGGCGCCGCTTCGAGAGCTTGAGGGCGCTTAACGTGACGGCGCCCAAGGTGGTGAAGGAGTTCCTCCAGCGTTGCATTGCTCCTCTCCAGCGCCACTCTCGCCGGATGTGGGACTTTTCGGGTCACAAAGACGGCATGCGGCTCCAGGAGGAGGAACTGGTGCCTGAAGCGCTGAGGACGGTGCTCAAGGTCCTGACTGGCGATCCTTCCCCGGGCAGTCTTCGACATGATGGTGCCCTCTTCTATCTTTGTTCGGGCAGGGCCGATTTCATGAAGCAGATGCCCAGCTTTGACGAGTGGGGGCTGCGCCCGGCTGGCCTCAGGGGGCCCCGCGAGAACCCTATCGCCGTGGTTGCTCTTCCGGTCGCCCAAAGTGGCCCTGTCTCAGGCGATGGAGCGGGGAGACAGGAACTGCCGGGAGCTGAAGGGGATGATGTCGAGGTGCTGATGCCGCATGGAGCTCCGGAGGCGGCATCTCCTGAAGCCCGTCCTGGAGCAATGGCAGGCGAGGAGTTGCGGCCGGCTCCCGAGGTTGGGGCTCCCGAGGCCCCGGTCGTTCCTCATGAGGCGGCACCCGGTGGCGCCCCTCAGGCCGGTCCCCTTAGCACCGATCGCCTTGACACCCCTTCCATGCCACAGACCGACCCCTGCGCCGAGCACTTAGGCCGGTTTCGCGTAGATTTCGAGGCCCTCCACAAGAGGAAGGAGGCCTTGGGCGGTGACGATCGGCCTTGCCGCCTGTTGAAGCGCAGGAAGTACTTTGCCATGGACGAGTAAGTCCTCTTCTTTCTTTGCTCCTTTATTTCTCTGTTCTTGCAGCTGACCGCGGCCTTTCAGGGACCTTCCTGCTGAATTCGCGGAGATGGCCAAGGAGTCGTCCCTCCAAGATTTGTCGTTGCTGCTGACCCTTGGCGCGCTGAGCTCGAGCGGCGCCCCTGCCACTCGGCCAGTCAGAGAAGTGGCCCATCCCGCTGGGCATCTCGAGCCTGCGTGCCTGCTGTCCTCCCTTCACGAGTTCTCCTGGGGCACAACCAGCTTGCCCCGTGCTCCTTCCTTGATCATGAATGGCGATTGGCTGAAGTCAGTCTTGAGCTCCTCTTCTGGGGACGGACTGGTGCCAGGCCGGGCTCCTGGCGAGGCCCGTCCGGCTATTGCTGGGGCACCAGCCCCCAGCCCTGCGCCGGGAGGGGGCGCGCCACCCCAGTGCCCTCCACATTCGCCAGTGGCGGAGGGTGACGCGGAAGACATACTCAGGCGTGCTCGCGAACGCCGCGCCCTTAGCCAAGAATTCCTCTAGGGGGCGGTGGATGCAGTGAGCCAGATCGGGGCGGAGCTTGCTGGCGAGGATGCGCGCCTCGAGGCTGAAGGCTTGTGACTTGCTGAGGAGAGGCGCAAGCTGAAGGTAGCCGTCATCCTTGCGCGTCACCAGCGTGACCTTGACAACGCGAAGGCTGAAGCATCGCTGGCGGCCTCGTGAGAGGCCTGCTCTCAAGCCGTCGAGGAGGCCCGGGAAGCAGACCGACAGCTCAAGAATACGGAGGAGCGCTCATGGGAGCTCCAAGCCTGGAGCAACTCTCTGGAGCGGCAAGTGGAACTGCGCCAGGCGGACCTTGTGTCGCTGAAGGAGGCTTCCGTCGACCAGGCGGAGCTCCAGAAGCGCGAGGAAGCACTGACGCTGGAGGCCGCCGAGCGCAACCTTGATCTTGAGCGGTTGGAGACAAGGGAGCGCCTGGTGGTTCAGGCGGAGGATGACGTCGCCGCGCGCGAAGCCCGATCCCAAGAAGAGGTCGACCGCCGCGTGGTGGAAGCTCGCTCGGATCTCGAGCGCCAATATGAAGCGAGGTTGGAGCTGATCAGGGCCAAAGCTGAGGGTAGGACCGCAGCTCTCAGGGCCAAACTGGCCGAAGTGACGCGGGGTGCGGACTCCTCCGCAGCCGCCCTTGGTGCAGCGCAGGCGGAGCTGGCTTCTTCCCGTGCCGAGCTGCTTCTTCTCCGACAGAGGGTTGATGGCGCCGAGGCCATCGCACGGTAGAACAAGGACGAGATCCGTCAGAGGCGGGTTCAGGAGCATGAGCACACCCCCATGCTCCGAATGCTTAGGGAACGGGCTAACATGGCCCTGGGCAACATTTGCGAGGCCGCCGCCGAGGTGCCGCATGAGACCAACTATGCCGGCAACCTGCAATATTTCATTGACGTGGTGACGCTTCTGGAGAACCGCTCCAAGAGGTCCTGTTGGCTCGTCGAGGAGAGGAGCCGAGCCTTGCTCATGCGTGCCTTCTCCCGTGTCTTCAGCTATCTGTAGGACAGGGATCCCCACTTCGATTTCGATGCTGCCATTGCACCTGTTCCCATAGCCATCCGGGGCGACCTGGCGCAATGGGTGGAGGACAACGTGGACGCCCTCGTCAGGGCCTTTGCATCCGATGATGATGGCGTGATCGTGGCCGCCCATGAAGGCGGCGTGGTGGACACGCCTGGCGCTGGCGGAGGTGTTGGTGGTGATGATGATGATGCCAGCGACGCCAGCGACGCCTCTGGAGGCGCCCCAGATGACGCGGCGAGTGATATGTCCGACTGATCGTACGTCACCGCTGTTTACCCTGCGTGAAGAAGGTTCGGGCTCGGCCCTGAAGACTGTAAGAGCATTTTGGGAGGGGAAGCCCCTCATGTAAAGGTTTGCGATCGATATCCTTGTAAGTGTAACGCTGCGCATGAGCTTATCTACTGGCCCGATGATGGGTCAGCTGACCTGTTTACCTTTTCACCCCGACGAATCCCGAGCGGGCCTATGGCGGCCGCAACGCCCCGAGTGTCTTCTGGTTGATCCCATTGATCCTGCGATGAGAACCTCTGGAGAGGGTGCGGCGACAGGGGTCTGGATTGTAGACGTGCTTGGCCTGGCCCAGCTCGCGAGGGGCTCGCGAGGGAGGCAGCTGACGCTAACTTGGACGCAAAGCCGAAACCAGAACACAAGAGATTGCTCAAACGAGACTAAACACCCCTTCCCCAGACACACGCAAGTCTCAAGCTCAAATCCAACTTAAATTCAAATCGAAGAAACTTGTTAACAGAGGAAAAGGCAAAAAGCAAAAAGCCGCGTCCGACACCTAGTCTAGTCTTCGACGTCTTCTCACCAGCGCGGAGCTAAGTGCTGCCACTGGGCGTGGGCGGGAGCCCCCGAGGCCCGAGGGCGGCTCTCCAGAGACTCCGGGGCGTGTACAGCCCCACTCATTATTACGTGATAGTGTTACAGGGCGGCGAGCTTCACAGGCACTAGGCCTTCTTCACAGGTACCGGCCTGGCTTCATATCGCCAGACGAGGGCCCCACCTTGCACCGCACTCTACCGCCATTGATGGCGATCAGAAACCAAGGACGACGCCAGTGGGGTAGAGCGGTCGCCAGCGGTTCCCCCGACGACCACGGGTCCTCTACCGGGGGCAGTCCCTATGACACCTCCCTGACAGAGGGCCTACCTCCGGAGAGCGCCTTGCGCCGAGCACCGCGGGGACAAACCCGGATCTCGGCCCCTCTCCTGCAGCCCCCGGTGCCCTCCTCCCGAGGGGTAAGAGGCTGCAACATTGGGGAAGCCATCTGCCGCGGCAACCTGTACCTCCTGCGACCCATGGTTAGCATAAGCTTGCTCCTGAGGAATTAGTGGTACCAGATAGTTGCTGCCACCAGTGCGGCCATCGAGGCCCTATTGAGGCTCCTGAAAGAGCTTATCTTCTGGTGGCTCCTCGCCCCAGCCTGGCCCAAGGAACGAGCCATGGTCTTCTTCCAATGCGCATTCTCGATCCACCATGTGGGGCACATAAGCTTCTGGGAACACTGCCCCGCGGTTCTCGCCGTAGTGCCCCACATGCCACGCAGTCCGGCCTGGAGCATTGTCTTGAGGTTGATGGCGCGGTGGCCCGCCGAGGCCAAAGGTCCCGGCGTGCGCTCCTTCGCCGGCCAGAGATGGGGCTGGCGTGACTTGGCGCCCGGTGCTGACGGCCGGGTTGGCGTTGAGTAGGGCCTGGAATCCGCTCAGAGTTGCGTGGGCACGTATGGGGCCACCATACGGCCCGCCCTGGACCTGGGGTGGCAGCTGGACGCAGAAAGGAGGTGCTCCCAAGGAGGTGGCGTCCAGGAGTTCGGCTACTTGCTCCAGCAACACGTATCAGCCGCCCTCCAGCAGCCGATACCGTAGCAGCTCTCGGGCCACCGTGAGCGCAGCCCTGGAGTTCGCCTGCTCCCGTCGGGTGTGCGGTGCTGTGGCCGCGGTGTGCTTTGAAGCTCTTGCTGCTGACCGCACCTGCCGCGGTGTGAGGGCAGGCAGCGTTTGGCCGCGTCACCCGCTCCCCGCAGCACCCTGCGGAGCGCGAGCTGCCTGAGGTGCAAGGTTGAGGTCGCCCTGGGCCGGCAGCACGGCGTGGACTGTCGGATTTCGGGTTCCGGAAGACCATTGAGGTTCGAACACTGGGGTGCGCGCAGAGATTTCGCCCTCTACCTACCTGCTCCTCGCTGAATCGCTTGGGTCTAAACTACGAAAGAAAAAGCACAAGAGACACAGGGTTTGTACTGGTTCAGGCCACCATTCTGGTGTAATACCCTATTCCAGTGTGTCGTGTGGTGGATTGCCTCTTGGGCTGATGATGAACAATACAAGGAAGAACAGCCTTGCGAGGGTCTGTTCTTGGCTAGTGTGATGAACTGCTAGGAGGAGTTCAGTCGCTCTCTCTCTTTCTCTCGATTCTCGATGTATGCTTCATGCTCCCTCAGCCTCTTGTGAAGGAAATATGCCCTAGAGGCAATAATAAAGTTATTATTTATTTCCTCATATCATGATAAATGTTGATTATTCATGCTAGAATTGTATTAACTGGAAACATAATACATGTGTGAATACATAGACAAACACAGTGTCACTAGTATGCCTCTACTTGACTAGCTTGTTGATCAAAGATGGTTATGTTTCCTAACCATAGACATGTGTTGTCATTTGATTGACGGGATCACATCATTAGGAGAATGATAGGATTGACATGACCCATTCCGGTAGCCTAGCATTTGATCGTTTAGTATATCGCTATTGCTTTCTTCATGACTTATACATGTTCCTGTAGCTATGAGATTATGCAACTCCCGTTTACCGGAGGAACACTTTGGGTGCTACCAAACGTCACAACGTAACTGGGTGATTATAAAGGAGTACTATAGGTGTCTCCAAAGGTACATGTTGGGTTGGCGTATTTCGAGATTAGGTTTTGTCACTCCGATTGTCGGAGAGGTATCTCTGGGCCCTCTCGGTAACGCACAAAGCCTTGCAAGCAATGTAGCTAATGAGTTAGTTACGAAATTATGCATTACGTAACGAGTAAAGAGACTTGCCGGTAACGATATTGAACTAGGTATTGGATACCAACGATCGAATCTCGGGCAAGTAACATACCGATGACAAAGGGAACAACGTATGTTGTTATGCGGTTTGACCGATAAAGATCTTCGTAGAATATGTAGGAGCCAATATGGGCATCCAGGTTCCGCTATTGGTTATTGACCAAGAATAGTTCTAGGTCATGTCTACATAGTTCTCGAACCCGTAGGGTCCGCACGCTTAAGGTTTCGATGACAGTTTTATTATGAGTTTATGAGTTTTGATGTACCGAAGGAGTTCGGAGTCCCGGATGAGATCGGGGACATGACGAGGAGTCTCGAAATGGTCGAGACATAAAGATCGATATATTGGACGACTATATTCGGAGTTCGGAAAGGTTCCGAGTGATTCGGGTATTTTTCGGAGTACCGGAGAGTTACGGGAATTCGCCGGGGAGAAGTATTGGGCCTTATTGGGCCATACGGGAAAGAGAGAGGGGCTGCCTAGGGCAGGCCGCGCGCCCCCCATGGCCTAGTCCGAATTGGACTAGGGGGAGGGGCCGCACCCCCTCCTTCCTTCCCTTCTCTCTTCCCCTTCCTTGTCTCCTACTCCTACTACTTGGAAGGACTCCTAGTTGGACTAGGAAAGGGGGAATCCTACTCCCGGTGGGAGTAGGACTCCCCTAGGGCGCGCCATAGAGAGGGCCGGCCTCCTGTCCTCCACTCCTTTATATACGGGGGCAGGGGGCACCCCATGACACACAAGTTGATCTACGGATCGTTCCTTAGCCGTGTGCGGTGCCCCCCTCCACCATATTCCACCTCGGTCATATCGTCGCGGAGTTTAGGCGAAGCCCTGCGCCGATAGAACATCATCATCGTCACCACGCCGTCGTGCTGACGGAACTCATCCCCGAAGCTTTGCTGGATCGGAGCCCGGGGATCGTCATCGAGCTGAACGTGTGCTGAACTCGGAGGTGCCGTACGTTCGATACATGGATCGGTCGGATCGTGAAGATGTACGACTACATCAACCGCGTTGTCATAACACTTCCGCTTATGGTCTACGAGGGTACGTGGACAACACTCTCCCCTCCCGTTGCTATGCCATCACCATGATCTTGCATGTGCGTGAAATTACTACGTTCCCCAACATCTTGATACTCGATCCCCCTACCCTAGGGGTGGCTAGTCCTATTTATAGGCAAAGGCCCTGGGCTTCTCCCCAAATATTGAGCGGGAAGGGCGCCAACAATTGGCCATTTTGAAGGGGAACAGCGGGTACACTTATCCTAACTAAAGTTGGTCCTCGCCTGTCAAAGGCTCTGGTGGTGACGCCTGCTTGGGCTCCACAATGACTTCCTCCCTGCCGTTGGGCTTGTCTTGGTCTTGTTGCACCGAAATGGATGCCTTTGCTTGATGCTCTCGCCTGCGCTTGCTCCCTTTGCACCAAAGAGGAAAGGAGGACACTGTGCGGGCTGGCGCCCGACTGGCGCCCTTGGTCGTCATGGCTTGCATCATGGGCACCTCGCGAGGTACCCCGCCTTGAACTCTCCGCCTCCTCGTGAGCCAGCCTGATGAGGCCGTGCCTGAGGAAGCTCCTTGTCGTCTGCCCCGCGAGGCTTGGCTCCTCGCGAGGGTCTTGAGCCTGTGTTGATGAAGATGGGCCGCGCTGGGCCCCCTTTGAGCCACGCCGCAGGCCGCAGGCAGGCAAGTCTGGGGACTCCCATTCCCAGAACGCCGACAGTAGCCCCCGGGCCCACGGCGCGCCCGGACTTGGCTGAGCACAGAGGCAAAAGGGTAAGTGCGAAGCGTCGCGGGCCCTAACAGCCTGCGGCCTTGGGCGCCGCGTGGCGGTTGATTGGACGTGGGCGCCTCCGCTTCCCCATGACGCCTCGACAACTGCACGGATTTGACAAGTCCCTGCATGCAAAGTGGGTCGTGATTACCTGCGATCGTGGAGGTCGACGGTTGACCTTCACTGGCTATAAGTACAGAACGGCGCGTGCCCTCCCAGTCTATCTCTCCTCGCTTCTCCTTCTTCCTGGTCCTTGCCCCGTCTTGCTTCAATGGCTCCGATCCACCGGTTCTCCGCGACAGAGAAGGGAAAGGCTCCCCAAGAGGATCCTGACCCGCTTCCACCGAAGAAACGACTTGCCCTCTGCCATTGGGGTGAGGGCGCCCGCCAGGAAGTGCCGAGGCCCTGGTGTGAGCGGCCACCACCTGGGTTCCCACTTCCCTTGTACGCCCATATCGAGGGCTCCGAAGGAGCCGACGCCGAACGCCACGGGCGGTGCCGCCGTCGGCGCCGGCGGGTCACGAAGGTGTGCGTCTTTCCCCCTGGAGTCCACGCCGAAGGCTCCTCCCGAGAGCTCGTGCTTCACGCCGCCATGCCTCCTAAGTCTTGGATTCGCCTTCCCCCTTTCTTTGCCTCCGTCATCCCGCAGGGGGACCCCTGGGGCTTTGGCTGCAGCACGCCGGCTGCAGCACCCTTACGGCCGGGGCAGAGGTTGCAGTCGTTGCCCCGGGCGAGGTCTTCATGACTCGAGGCTGGGGCGAGGTCGCCCGGGTCTGCAGGACAAGGGGCGCCCTCGCGATCCACCTGGAGTACAACGGTGCTTCGGTGATGTCCTTCAAGGTCTTCAATGCGGAGGGTCGATGGCTGGAGTGCTGCCCCGGAAGAGGCGGTCGGGACCCTGCGGCGGTGAGACAGAGGCCGGCCAACCACCCCCTTGGAAGCTCCTCAGGCGATGGGGGCGCCGGAGGATCCAGCGACTCCGCCGAGCTCTTCGCGACTCCGAAGACGAGCAACGATAGCTATGAGCCCCCGAGCCTGCGCCGCTCCCGGAGCAGGGTGGGCTCGTCAGGCCGTCGCCGCCCCTGATCTGGATGGGGTTGGCGCCGGTGCTGGACGGCCCACTGTTGATGATGGCGTCTACCGCGATGGTCCCTGTAGTTAGGACTCCTTAGGATTCGCGTCTTTTGTTCATGCGAGGAGCCAAGAATATACCCCGCGGGGGCTTGTAAGATGTTTGTAGCTCCGTTTGTCAATACGATCCTCATTGTGAAGCAGGGCGAGATGCTTATTCCGTCTTAGCTTAGTTTCTTCCTTTCAGACCTCGTGAGGGCTTGATGCTCTGCGCCGACAGGTCCCAGTCCCAAGGCGGCTTCAGCCATCGATGGTATGCCAGGTCGCGATGTCGTGGTCAAGGCCAGGAGGTGAGCGGCCCGAGGTCCGGTAAGAGCCCCTAAGTCGCGATGCTCAGGAGGTCCCCCTTAGCACTCAAGCAGCCATCATTCGGTTAGAAAGGAGAGCGACGTCGCTAACACGGGATTGCATTAGGTGCGGGGACGGTGCTGCGATAACTAGTGTTTCCGGAGAGCGACTTATCTCGAGGGTTAGGAAACGCTTCCTGGTGCGGCGCTAGGTCCGTGCCTTGGCCGGCGAGGGGTTGCTTGGCGAGGTCCTTGCGTGCTTCTCCCCCCTCGCCTTTGCTCCCCTTTCTGCTCTACGTCCTCGGGTCCCGGCCCTCGAGCGAGTCTCAGCCGTCGCTGGTATGCCAGTTCGCGATGCCGTGGACAAGGCCAGAGGGTGAGGGCTAGAAAGCCAGTAGGAGCCCTGAGTCGCGATGCTCAGCTATCCCCCCTTTTAACGTGCAAACGGTTTGCGCGGACGAGAGTGAAGAAGACGCCGTGAGGGCCTCGCCTGGTGACGCTCCTTGGAGGGACCCTGCAGGCTCATCACAAAAGGAACGAGAGTTCGCCGTGACAATCGACAGTTACCGTTAGTTGCTTTGGAGAGGCGACGAGGCACGAAAGGCCTGGCGAGGTGTATTGGGGCACCCGTGAGCCAGCGCGGGACTCACGGGGCCCAACCCCAAGGCGGGTTGCGCCTGGCACTGGGCCTTATCTTGGAGTGTGTTCCTGCAAGTTTGGTTAGACGCGGTGCTCTACGTCCTCGGGTCCCGGCTCTCGAGCTGGTCTCCGCCATCGCTGGCATGCCAGTTTGCGATGCCGTGGACAAGACCAGAGGGTGAGGGCTGGAGAGCCGGTAGGAGCCCTGAGTCGCGATGCTCAGGCACTCCCCTTTAACACGCAAGCTTCCAAAATCCAGGAAGAAAAGGTGCCACCGACAGGCACCAAATAACAAGCATGATGGGTCGAAAGCATGGCCCTAAGATAAATGCAAGAAGGGTACACGCCGGTGGGTCAGACCCGAGCGACTTGGGGATGATGCAGCCCAAGGGGCGCCCCCAATAAAGTAAGCTAAGAGCATGAAATAAAAGGGGATACACGCCACAGGGACGGACCCACGCGGCCTGGGAATAATGCGGCCTTGAGGGCATTCCCAGCTGGAAATGAAACTTGAAAGATGTCACCTGATGATGTTGGGGACAAAGGGGTGTTGGTGTAGCAGACTCGGTGGGCTGCGGGAGCCGATCCTCACGAGCCCCTAGGCCCAGGGGCCTCAGGAGGGTCCGGAGGCGCTGGTGGCCCCTCGCGGACAATCTCCATCTCCACCAGGGCTGCGGAACGCCTGACCTCTTGAGCCTCCAGGATGGCCCTCATGAGGCGCTGGTACGCGGCAGCCGCATTCGGCAAGCTATAAGGCATCCGAACGTAGTTGTGGGGTGGACCCTCGCAGCGTCCCACTTGTGAGGGCTAGAGGCGCTCCTAAGACGCGGCTTGGTTGAGCCCTGGTATGTCGATGCAGACGCGCAGCCCACCATCCTCGCCTGGATGGGGGACCACAGTGGGTAAGCGGCGGCTACCTCT
This sequence comes from Triticum dicoccoides, assembly GCF_002162155.2. Classification (NCBI taxonomy): domain Eukaryota; kingdom Viridiplantae; phylum Streptophyta; class Magnoliopsida; order Poales; family Poaceae; genus Triticum; species Triticum dicoccoides. The sequence continues at coordinate 755,585,223 of NC_041393.1, read as the reverse complement.
CATGACTCTTGACTCCTGTAGCTCCTGAATGGCCTTCCTGACGAACTCCTGAGGGTTTGGCCCTCCTTGCCTTGCTCCTTCTTGAGGGAAACGTGCTTCAAAACACGCCTCCACGTGGTGCCCAAGCGCCTCCCTCGTGACCTTGGCGAGGTCGGAGGCCCTCCAGAGGAGAGCCCCCGAGCCCTGCCTGAGGAGGGCGCCAGGCGCGCTTCCCTATGCGATGGAAGGAGGTTCCCCCCGAGCAGGCGCGGGCCCTGAGGGGCTTGCCTCCTAAGGGGCCGGGCCGGACGATGTCTTCTTCTTCTTGGGGGCGGCCTCGGGAAGCCTTCTGCTTCCGCGATCCGGGTCTTCCAGTGACGCGGCCTGAAAGGCTCGCTCCAGGGAGCACACTGCGTCTCTCTCTTCGCAGGGCACCGTGATGACTCCGCCACTTCCTGGCATCTTGAGGACGTTGTAGCCATGGTGGGTTACGGCCATGAACTTGGCCAGCGCTGGGTACACGAGGATGGCATTGTACGGCAGGCGAATGTGGGCAACGTCGAAGTCGATGAGCTCGGTGCGGTAGTTGTCGCGTGCCCCGAAGGTGACAGGGAGGCGGACCTGCCCAATCGGGACCGTGGATCCGTCGGTGACTCCGGAGAAGGGCTTGGTTGGCTGAAGCTGATTGTAGGGCACTTGGAGATTGTTGAACGTTTCCACGGATAGGACGTTGAGCCCTGCCCCGCCATCGATGAGGGTCCTGGTGACCAGCACGTTGCTGATGATTGGGGAACAAAGTATCAGGAGGACTCCGGCCGTGGCCGCACACTTCAGCTGATCCGCTGAGCTGAACGTGATGGCACACACCGACCACATGTGAGGGCATGTGGGCTCGAGCTTGGGGAGGACTGCATTCACTTCGCGGGCGAACTGCTTGAAGATGCGCTGAGAGGCTGGGGCTTGAGCTCCGCCCAGGATGCAGGCGATTGGACGAGGTTCCTGGAAGCCCCCATCCCCCTCGTCCTGATGACGGTCCTCATTTCTTCTTGGCTGCGGCGGCAGTGGAGGGAGGCCTGCGTTACCTTGCGGGCGATCCTCGCGAGGCTGATCCCTCCAGCCTCCTTCGCGAGGCGGGTCCTGCCAGCAATCCTCGCGAGGTTGGTCACGCCACCCTTGGCGTGGGCCGCGGTCTTCCCAGCGTCCTGCGTTCCTTCCTCCTCCTCGACCGTAGCCCCGGTCGCTGCGGTCGGGACGTCGGCCGACCCTTCCTTCACGCACGGCCCAGAGCTCTTGGCATTCATTGGTGTTGTGGGTGTGGAGGTCGTGGTACATGCAGTACCGACTGCCCTTGGAGGATTTGGGCTGATCTCTGCCCCGCTTGGTGTCTAGCTCTGCCGCGAGCAGGGCAGCCCCCTTGCGCTTCACATCCTTGGCCTTGGGCTTCTTCTCTTCTGGGTCTGCGGTAGGTAGCTCGAGGAGGGAGAGGCATCCTTCCTCAGCCCTGGCGCACTTGGTCGCCAAGTTGAACAGCTCCAAGGAGGTGCACAGGTCTTCATGCATCGCCAGCTCCTCCTTCATCTTGACGTCGCGCACGCCGTCGAAGAAGGCTGAGATAATGGCCTCCTCGGTCACCTTGGGGATCTTCAGGCACACTTTGTTGAAGCACTGGATGTACTTCTGCAGGGTTCCCCCTGGTTGCTGCTTGATACGGCGTATGTCGCTCACGGCGGGTGGCCGGTCGCGAGTACCCTGGAAGTTGGCGATGAAGCGGGTGCGCATCTTGTCCCAGGAGGAGATCGTGCCTGGAGCCAGATTCAGGAGCCAGGTGCTGGCCCCGTCCTTGAGCGCCATGGGAAACCAATTCGCCATGACCTTCTCATCTCCGTTGGCAGCCTCGATGCCCAGCTCGTAAAGCTGGAGGAACTCTGCAGGGTCAGTCGTGCCCTCGTAGCAAGGAGGCAGGTCTGGCTTGAACTTGCCAGCCACGCGACGCTGCATAGCTCGGGGGTGAAGGCGCGGTAGCCCGCTGTGGCCACAGGAGGCCTTGGGCGACGAAGAGCTTGGTCCTGCGGGTCCCCATGCGCTGCAGCTGGGAGCAGCGCAGGGTCTTGATGTGCTGGAGCAGGGAGCGCTCGGGCAGCTTCTCGAGGGCGTGGGACTTCTTGGCAGCTCTGCTCCTGCCGCGCTGGCTCCTGACGGAGCGGGTTCCGCCCAGGGGCCGCGCGCCTTGGGGCCAGGGCACCTTCTTGAGGGGGAGGCGGCTGAGGCGCCCCGGGAGCTTCATTGCCCGCGCAGGGCGGGGCACGGTGCAGCGAGAAGGACGGCGCGGGGGAGCCCCCAGCGGCGCGGACGAGCTTGGCGACTCGGTCGAGCCACTCTTCGTAGACGTTGTCAATTGGGCGGTAGCGCAGGAGCTCGTTTGCCGAGATGAGCGCAGCTCGAGCCTCCATGGCCGCGCGGGGCGCGCAGGACAAAGAACCAGCAGGGGTGAGCGAGGGTGTAGCAGTGCGGCCGTCTCGCCTCATGGATGGATGCTGGGATGATGCTTGCTGCTCGTTCCCCGCCGGGCCGGTGGCGGCGTTGACGGTAGGTGACGAGGAGCGACGAGGGCGCCCGCCGACGGGAGCCGTCTGGGCGACGCGGGAAGCGAGGGCGGCTCGGCGCTCGGCGCGAGCCCGACGAGCGTCAGACATGGATGCGACGGTCGGAGAAGAACAGGGCGACGGAAGACAAATTCCAGCGCACCCCTACCTGGCGCGCCAAATGTCGGATTTCGGGTTCCGGCAAACCCTTGAGGTTCGAACACTGGGGTGCACACGGAGATTTTGCCCTATACCTACCTGCTCCTCGCCGAATCGCTTGGGTCTAAACTACGAAAGAAACAGCACAAGAGACACATGGTTTATACTGGTTCAGGCCACCATTGTGGTGTAATACCCTACTCTAGTGTGTGGTGTGGTGGATTGCCTCTTGGGCTGATGATGAACAATACAAGGAAGAATAGCCTCGCGAGGGTCTGTTCTTGGCTGGTGTGATGAACTGCTAGGAGGAGTTCAGTCACTCTCTCTCTTTCTCTCGATTCTAGATGTATGCTTCATGCTCCCTCAGCCTCTTGATACTCGATCCCCCTACCCTAGGGGTGGCTAGTCCTATTTATAGGCAGAGGCCCTGGGCCTCTCCCCAAATATTGAGCGGGAAGGGCGCCAACAATTGGCCATTTTGAAGGGGAACAACGGGTACACTTATCCTGACTAAAGTTGGTCCTCGCCTGTCAAAGGCTCTGGTGGTGACGCCTGCTTGGGCTCCACGATGACTTCCTCCCTGCCGTTGGGATGGTCTTGGTCTTGTTGCACCGAAATGGATGCCTTTGCTTGATGCTCTCGCCTGCGCTTGCTCCCTTTGTACCCAAGAGGAAAGGAGGACACTTTGCGGGCTGGCGCCGACTGGCGCCCTTGGTCGTCATGGCTTGCGTCATGGGCACCTCGCGAGGTACCCCGCCTTGAACTCTCCGCCTCATCGTGAGCCAGCCTGATGAGGCCATGCCTGAGGAAGCTCCTTGTCGACCGCCCCGCGAGGCTTGGCCCCTCGCGAGGATCTTGAGCCTGTGTTGATGAAGATGGGCCGCGCTGGGCCTCCTTTGAGCCACGCCGCAGGCTGCAGGCAGGCAAGTCTGGGGACCCCCATTCCCAGAACGCCGACATGGATGGGCGACGCCGCCCAGCGGTCGGCGTTGGCAGTCGGGTCGCTTGACATCAGGGCGGTGAGGCGACGAAACGCGAGGCGGCGGAAGAAAGATTCCGGCGCACCCCTACCTGGCGCGCCAAATGTTAGATTTCGGGTTCCGGCAGACCCTTGAGGTTCGAACACTGGGGTGCGCGCGAAGATCTTTCCCCTACCATCTCACGTCTCGAAGTCTCGCAAAGGATCTAGGTTAGAAAGAAGAACACACAAAGGACACGAGATTTATACTGGTTCAGGCAACCATTGTGGTGTAATACCCTACTCCAGTGTGTGGTGTGGTGGATTGCCTCAGGGGCTGATGATGAACAATACAAAGGGAGAACAACCTCGCGAGGGGCTGTTCTTGAGCTGGTGTGATGAACTGCTAAGGTGAGTTCAGTCGCTTCTCTCTAGTCTATGCGTCTTCTTGAGATAGATGCTCGATGCCTCTACTCTGTGGTGGCTAGTCCTATCTATAGAGGGAGGCCGTGGGCCTCTTCCCAAATAATGAGCGGGAAGGGCGCCAACAATTGGCCATTTTGAAGGGGAACATCTAGTACACTTATCCTGGCTAAAGTTGGTCTTCAGCTGCCAAAGGCTCTGACGATGACGTCGTCCTGGGCTCCACGATGACCTCCGTCCTGCCACTCTGCTGGTCTTGGTCTTGTTGCACGGAAACGGTAACCTTTGCCTGATTCCTTGGCCTGTGCTTGCCCCCTTTGCACCGAATGGGAAACAAGGACACTGCACAGGCCGGCGCCCGCCTGGTCTCGATCGTCATGGATTGCGTCACGGGCTCCTCGGGAGGTACCCTGCCTTGATCTCTCCGCCTCCTCGCGAGCTTGCCTGAGGAGGCTGCTCCTGAGGAAGCTTCCTGTAGTCCGCCCCGCGAGTCTTGGCCCCTCGCGAGGGTCTTGAGCTTGAGCTGATGAAGCTGGGCTACATTGGGCCCCCACTTGAGCCACGCCGCAGGCCACAGGCAGGCAAGTCTGGGGACCCCCGTTCCCAGAACGCCGATAGAGCTGGCCTTGAGCACAGTCGCTCCCTCGTTGCCCTGCGCCACCGTCCTCAGGCGCATGAGGGCGAGATTCTTCTCCGACGCATTCGGGGGATCGAGAGCCGGCGAGTACCAGGCCTCGGTCGGGGTCTTGTGAGGCGCCATGGCTTGTCGGATGGGAAGGATTGAGACAGATCTGGAGGATTTCGGAAGCAAGAAGGAGAAGGGCAAGAAAGGGGATCTGGAGCAAGGCGTGTGAGAGCAAAGCAAGTAAGTCTGGCCCGGGCACCCCTTTTGTCGGAAGGACGGTTGCCGAGGCGTTGTGGGGAAGCAGAGACGCCCACGTCCAATCAATCGCCACGTGGCGCCCAAGGCCGCAGGCTATTGGGGCCCGCAGCGCTTCGCACTTGCCCCTTGGCTTCTCTGCTAAGCCAAGTCCGGGCGCACCTTGGGCCCGGGGGCTACTGTCGGTGTTCTGGGAACGGGGTTCCCCAGACTTGCCTGCCTGCGGCCTGCGGCATGGCTCAAGTGGGGGCCTAGTGCAGCCCAGCTTCATCAGCTCAAGCTCAAGACCCTCGCGAGGGGCCAAGCCTTGCGGGACGGACGACATGAAGCTTCCTCAGGAGCAGCCTCACCAGGCAGGCTCGCGAGGAGGCGGAGATATCAAGGCAAGGGTACCTCGTGAGGTGCCCGTGACACAAGCCATGACGATCGAGACTAGGTGGGCGCCAGGCAGGCGCCAGCCTCCGCAGTGTCCTTGTTTCCCCTTCGGTGCAAAGGGGACAAGCACAGGCCAAGGCATCAGGCAAAGGTTACAGTTTCGGTGCAACAAGACCCAGACCAGCAGAGCGGAATGATAGAGGTCATCGTGGAGCCCAAGACGGTGTCGTCGTCAGAGCCTTTGGCAGCCGAAGACCAACTTTAGTCAGGATTAGTGTACTAGATGTTCCCCTTAGAAATGGCCAATTGTTGGCGCCCTTCCCGCTCATTATTTGGGAAGAGGCCCAGGGCCTCCCTCTATAAATAGGACTAGCCACCACAGAGTAGGGGCATCTTGGAGACGGATTAATCAAAGAGAGAGAGAGAGAGAGGCGACTGAACTCACCCCCGCAGTTCATCGCACCAGCTCAAGAACAGCACTCGCGAGGCTGATCTCCCTTTGTATTGTTCATCATCAGCCCCTGAGGCAATCCACCACACCACACTGGAGTAAGGTATTACACCGCAATGGTGGCCTGAACCAGTATAAATCTCGTGTCCCTTGTGTGTTCTTCTTTCTAGCCTAGATCCTTTGTGCGACTTCGAGACATTAGCTGGTAGGGGAAAGATCTTCGTGCTCAACCCAGAGTTCGAACCTCAAGGGTCTGCCGGAACCCGAAATCCGACAACAATGTCAAATCAATATTTTTACACTCATTATAAAACGTAGTTCTTATACTCATTATAATCAGTATTGTACATATTGATATTTTTAGTATAAATTTGGTCGTGGGATTTCATTGATGCCTGTCAAAGCATGGAGGAAGCGGAGCTTAGGGCTTGCACTGCCGGTCTCTACATAGGTATTTCTCTTCATAATCTTGTAATTTTAGAGACTGATTGCGCTTTTGTGGTAGCGTCTCTTGCATCGGGGGACTATGACAGTTCTGCTATGCGTGACCTAAAGATGAAAGCATTGAGCATCTCGAAGTTGATCAACAATCTTCAATTGTCAAAGATTAGCCGTTCGGCCAATAAGGTGGCACACTTAATCGCTAAGTATAGCTTTGACAATAGATTAGATGGTATTCTTGTAAATAACGTACCGCCCTGTGTGGTGAATATTGTATCAAATGAGTGTACTGGTGTGGATGGTTAATTAATATAAGGTGGTGTTAAAAAAAGTATAAATTTGGTCAAACACTTTGCAAACGGTTGACGGGAGTAAAAAGGACCAGAGGGAGTATCATGCATGCGGAGTAGGCAAAACAAATTGCTCATTTCTAGCCGGCATGGCGTGCGAATAGGCAGAAGCTATACCGTCAGGCCTATGATATGGGTCTAGTAGACATGACATCTAGTGGGTCCCGCATAGTTCTAGAGAACTCTTTGGGGGCTTGCAGCCGTTTATCCATCGGGCAAGCCAGCAACCCCACGCCATTCACACGCCCTACTTGTCCCCGTCTTCTACCTTACAACAGTTCGCTCCCAGTCGTCCCGTCCTTTCACATTAGTTCGCTCCTAGTTTTTTTTTGCGGGGTACAACAGTTCAACTTCTCCTAACCCTCCTCCAAAATCCATGGCCTCCCAAATCTCCATGGTCGCCGCTGAGTACCAGGTTAGAGCCATCACCGGCGATCAGTTCATCGTCATCTACACACGTGGATCCGCGACGGTGAAAGCATGACTTGCTTGCTTCCTACGCATGTTCAACAGTTCAACGAATGAGTGGGTCGCTGGGCTAGATGTTGAGTACACCACAGTCCTGGGACGAGAGAAGGATCTAAAGGACGAAGAGAGGAAGAAGCCCGCCGTGATCCAGGTTTGCATACATAACGTTTGCTTGGTCTAACACATATGCCATGCCGACGTTTAGTGCCGGGATTTTAAGAACTTCCTCAAGGACAAAAGAGTGAAATTCGTTACTGTAGGCTTTAAGAACGACAGGGATGTCCTGCGTCGGATAGGTCTCCTTGTAGGACAGCCCTTCGATCTCCAGAAGGCAAGCATGGTGTCCTCCTCTCAACCTTCAATGCTGATCCTGGCAGCAGCCATGATTGATCCTTCGTACACTAAACTGAAGAAACCTCATCACGAGTTTTCATCATGCAAGGGAGTCGAAGACATTAGATGAAGATCACATCCTGTACGCAACAATGGATGCCTACCTTTGTTTAGATATCTACAAGGGTTGGATGAAGAAGCAGAGCCCAGTGTCCGGTTCAAGCAAAGAAGCGTCGGCCAAGAGGAAGAGGAAGAGGGACGAGGACGAAGTCGAGGACATGGACTCGGACTCCGAGTAGGTGGCAGTGCCGTCGCTCATGCTGGTTCTACTGCAGTGTCAAGCGGACTAGTTGCTTAGTTTATTTTCAAGGGTGTGTTGTGTTGAGGCCCCAGCAGAACTATGTTTATGTTCTTTCTCGTTATTTGAACTCTTTAGTACATACAGTAGTACTAGTACTATGTCTTACTACTATTCTTCTTGCAGTTGGTTCTACTGCTCGTATCTTCGTGTTCCTACTTTACTTAATACGTCTGTACTAGTAGTATAATTTGGGTCAGTCGATTTGTGAAAGAAGTTCGACGGAGCGAAGGAAGAAGACGACAAAAGAGGTGGAAGAAGCCCTTCTAGTCATCCATGTTGCATCAAACGGCTCACATGAGTCGACTGACCCAAAATGCTCCTTCAGATTGCAGGATCCACGTGGCATTCAAGGTCTCGAAGGTAGATTTCGCGTCCGCACCCGGTTTGCGGATCGACGTGCACGCGATCGGCTTCCGCCGTGATAGCCACCATGCGCGCCTCCTCCGCGCGGGCGGAGACGACAATGACACGCTAGTTCCTCCTCGCTGGTGTGCTAGAGCACGCGCTCGTCCTCCTCTTCGTATGCTGCGTGCATAGACGCCGCTCCACCAGCTGCTCGCGTGCTTGGCAGCGCGGCGGCATCGCGAGGAGGGACTGCAGACGACGTGAGCGGGCGAGCCTTCGGGTTTATGCCACAGGGATGGCGGCGACACGGCGGTGATGGGCGAGAAATTGTTGGCCGGAGCAGGCGGGCGCCGGCATGCGCAACGGCGGCGGCGGCATATTGATGAGTGTACGTGTCGGAGCTTACTTTAGTTTTATATAAGGTTTGTTAAACTTAAAAGAAAACCGTACTAGTACAAGTAAACATTAGACTTAGGTAGCGCTTTTATTAGTTAGTACCACAACCATGATACGAATCCTATGCAAGCGCGTGAACCGCGGCACGCGGTCGATCGAACGGTGTGTCACTGTGTCACACTCGAAGGACATCCACCGAACCTTTTTGTGTGTGTGAAAACAATCCTCGAATATTACTCAACTTTTTTTCCTGGGAAAGTTCTTGACGTTGCAATATTTCCATATATTTGAATTTAGCTCCAGTTCGTGTTTATTTGGATTTGGACGTTTAAGGTGCGCCCTAGTTTTTTTAATACTGATTTTGTGTGTGTGACTGAGAGAGAACGTGTGTATGTGTCCATATGTGTGTTGTGGCGGAAGGGCAATGTGGAGCCGGTGTGCATGTGATACAGACATAGAGAGGTGTGAATATGCAAATGATCATGCATGAGTGAGACATAGACAGATGCCGATACGTTGTGTATACATGAGAGAATGGTCTTCTAGTTTACTTGTGTGTGTGTGTGTGTGGGTGGGTGTGTGTGTGTGTGAGAGAGAGAGAGAGAGAGAGAGAGAGAGAGGAGCATCCGTAACACAACAACCATCTCTCTCGATTCGTCCATCCCTCGCACGATCGCATGCAACACATGCATCAACGCGCACATTTTGACACCCTCACCCGGCCCCTGCCCACCTCAAGGCCCGCACAATCTCTTCGTGAATACCCATTTCTCTCCTTAGGTTTGTTTTCTCTCAATATATGACACACACACACACACACACACACGCAGCACAACACACACACACACCCTCCCCCGAACACACAATTCATCCCCATCCAAGGTTATACGGCGACCACTCTCGCTTGTGCTTCTTTGCACCCCAACATGCACAACACCTCAATCTTCAAAGAGGGCATCGAGCAGATCGAAGACGGCGACCACACCGCGCTAGAGAATGCGGGGTCATTTGGAAGCAGGGTGATGTGACGACGGCTGACTGACTCCTCCCCCCACCCTCTCTCTCTCTTGCACAAAATTACCAATCCCTCTCCCCCCCGCACAAAATTGTCAATCCCTCAACCCACGAGATCCTTCCCCTCTCGTCCATGTTTTTCCAGCTCTCTCATCAAACATGTTGTCTCTTCTCCTTCCACGTGTACAGAATCCAGATGCACACGCATCTCACGTATATTACATGTCTCCATCTTTCTCACAGACCTAACTTCTTCCTCTCACTTCCTCTCTCTCTATCTCTCTGTCTGTCTCGTTAGGTTTGTCTCCTACTCTCAAGTCCACATACGTACAATCTTTCCCGCCCTATCTGCTCTTCAAAAGCCTCTCTGCACGTTTCATTCACACATTGGGATATGTCAAAATGTTGCTTCTATAATGGCTGATGTAGAGTTATGGTTGTTTTTGTTGCATCCTACAAAGTAATAACTATGAAATGAATTTAGATTTTCATTTGACTAGGATTATGTGAGTGTGAGCATGTTGTGAAGTACTATAGACCTTGTATACATCTTGGGATTCGACAATGATTGTAACTATTGAATTGTATAGACCATTACATTCGAAGTCAATAGCCTAATATATTTATTTCACAATTTCAACAAATGATTAGTTCACTACAAACTAAGAAAACAAATGTGTCGTGGGAAACGAACACCTATGGGGCCGGCGGACCAGGCCCCTTTCGGTTCGGCGGGGGGCGGAGGCCGCATGAAGAGCGGATCGAGGCGGAGCACACGAGCGGTTTACCCAGCTTCGGAGCTCTCCGGAAAGATAATACTCCTACTGCTGCTTGTCTGATTGTATTGTGTTCTTGCTCGGGAGCGAAGAGCGCTACAGTACACATGAGACCGAGCGTGAGTGTTTCCAGGTTTCGAACCTTTCGAACCCCTTCCTACGTTGCGCATGGGCCTCCTTTTATACGCTCAAGGGGTCACTGACAGGTGGCAACGTAGATGAGGGTAAAAATGGAAAAGAGGTGGTTGGTACAACTACTTGTACAGTGTATCATACCTAAACCTGACGGCAAGGGACAAAAGCATTTAATGCCCGTCTGTGTCGCCCAAACAGTGCAAGAAAAGGACCGTCAGGTGCGCCACCGCTTGCCACGATGGCAGTCTTGTCAGCGCCGCTTGCCACCCCGCATCGCTGGCTGCACAGCCTCTCGCCACACGCGCCTGGAAAGGTCCCAGGGCGACACGTTAGTGGATGCGCTGGAGTGCGGGCGCGAAGTGGTAGCCTGCCGCGGCAAGCGCCTTGCCGCGGTCGTTGTCTTGTCGCGTCCGGAAGCTTGTCGCTCACCTGGTCTTGCCGGGACGCGCGGTGCGTTGCGGCAAGTTCCTTGGGATGCCTTGCTTGGCCTTCCCGGCAAGCTCCTCTTGCCGGGGCCTTGCCTTGCCGGGACGCGCGGCGCGTCACGGCAAGTTCCTTGAGATGCCTTGGTTGGCCTTGCCGGCAAGCTCCTCTTGCCGGGGCCTTGTCTTCTTGTCTTGAACACTTTGTTCTTGAATGGCTCCAAAGGAACCACGGAGGGCCTTGGCGGTCACCCGGCAAGCCTTGCCGCGGGGTGCTGCGACTGCTCGTGCACAAGTTTGGGATACTAGGGTACCCCTACTCTAGTACACCGACAGGAGCCCCCGGGCCTGGGCCACACACGGTGCCGAGCGCTGTTGGGCCAGGCCCAAAACAGGACACGGGCACACGCGGCCTGGGGTACGCCGTATCTTACTCCGTATCCACCGCGCCCTCCCCTAATGGCACGTGTCAAATGCGGCATCGTGGGAGAGATCGTGGGTGGTTCTTTATTCGGAAAAGCGGAACGTCCGCCCCCTCCCTCTTTATAAGCAGGGGAAACAGGGGAAGTTCTCCCACGTCGCCAGTTGCTAATCCAATCTCAGAAATCTCCGCCGCTCCCCCCTTCTCCCAAAGTCGAAAGAGAGCAGTGCTCCGCCCCCATCGCCGCCGGCGCCACCGACGCCTTCGATCTCCCCCACTACCTCGGCCATGGCTCCGAAAGCCGGGAAGGGCGTGAAGTTGGCCGAGGCGCTGCGGCTCGAGGCGCTGCGAAAGGAGCGGGCAACTTTCCCCCCTGAGCTCGCCGCGAAGGAGCTGAGGGAGTGGTACTACCTCTTCTGGTCGACGGAGACGCGAGCGCTTCCGCGCACGAATGTACTCTCCGCCGCCGCTTCGGAACGGGCTCCGAATGGATATCCGTTCTTCGCACTGTTCTTCAATTCTTGTTGTTTTGTCTTGTATCTAATTTGCTTTACTCTGAACTAATTCCTTTTCAGGACCCTGGCCCAGAGAGCGGCGAAGAGAGCCAAGGCTCCGGTGATTGTCATCGAGGACGAGCCCACCGTGACAGCAGGGGGCGCGCCCGAGACCACCTTGCCGGACCCGGCAATCATTCCCCAAAGCAGCCCCCAGCGCAGCCCCCAGCGTAAGTATATGGTCTACTTCATGCTGTTAGGCGCGCATGGGTGCTCTTTATCTTGCTGACATCTGACTGTTGGTTTGTGTAGTAGAAGAGCAGCCTCGCCAGGAGCACCCGGAAGCCGCCCCCGAGATGCTATCTGCTTCAACTACGCCACCAAGGGAGGATTCCCCAGCAAGGGGGCGTTCCCCGCCAAGGGAGAAGTCTCCGGCAAGGGACAGTTCTCCGGCAAGGGACGGTTCTCCGGCAAGGGACAACACCAGCGACCCCCCGGTGGTGGAGCCGATGACTGCAGATCCCAGTACAGGTAACCCTTCTCGCTTGAAAACTTCCCTTGTGTTCTTCTTCTTCTGATCTTATTTTTGAATATTTGCTTGACTTTTTCTCTCTTTTCCCGGCCGTCAGATCCATCTTCCACGGAGCCGATGGAGACCGAGGCCACCGGCGAGGAGGACGCACGCGGCAACACCGACGACGCCGCTGCCACCGAAGAAGGAGCTGGCGCTGATAAGCCCGCCGGCGAAGAGGCCGCCAAAGCTGCCGCCGCAGGAGATGGCGGGGGGTCTGGCGATCGCACTGACGACCCTGAGGCCGCAGGAGCGCAAGGCGCTACGCCGACTGCCGATCCCTCCGCCGCTGCCGCAGCGTCAGGCTCCGAAGAGCCCCAGCCCGGCGCCTATCTGAAGGCCGGCGATGGCATCTTCATCAAGCTCCCCTGGGCGTCAAGCTCCAGGGCACCGGTCGAAGGAGAAACTTTCGATGGAGAAGCGCTTGCCTCTGCTGGGCTGACGCTGGTTGACGCGCCGAGCAGCAGCAGCGGCGAGTCTGAGAAGGAGCAACTGCTGCGGAAGCTGGTGTCACTCTACCGCACACGACAAGCCAAGGTGGAATCCCGGGAAGCGCTTGTCGCGCAGGCGGGAGTGGATATTGAGAAGCACGCGGAGGAGCTCCGGGAACGCAATCAGGAAGCCCTCCGGTCCCTTGCAGAGGAGCAGGCGCAACTCGTCGAGGCGCGGAAAGCCTTCCTCCTCGAGAAGGCTGAAGCTGAAGAGCAACAGCGGCTTGCCGCCGCGGAGGTATTTGCGCGGGATGGTGAGTTGGCGCAGCGGAAGGTTAATCTCGACAGCCATGAGGAGGAGCTTGCCGCGCGCGAGCAAACAATCGGCGGGGCTCTCAAGGAAGCAAAGGATGCTGCCGCAGCTGCCGAGGCTGCCAAGAAAGAGCTGGAGACGAAGGTGGCGCAGCTAGAGGCCGATCTCAAGGCGAGGAGCGAAGAGGTTGCCGCGCTCTAGCGTGAGCGCGAGAAGGACGCTCATGCCCATAGTGAGCTGCAGGGTCGTCTCATCGAGAAGGGCAAAGAGCTTAGCGCCGCCAAGGACTCCATTGCAGATCTTGAGTTGAAGCTGACCACTTTGACCAAGATGCTGGACGGCGCCAAGGAGCGGGAGGTGGACTTGAAGGAGGAGATCAAGGCCAACGAGGAGTTGCTGGCGAGTGCTGCTGTCACCCAGAACACCCTTAGGGAGACTGTGGAGCTCTGGACAGAGGGTCTCGTGAACATCGCCGCAGTCATTAACGAGGAGCTGGCGCAACTGGGGATGGAGGATTTCGGGTACTCCTCCGACGAGAACCTCCAACCCAGCGCCAAGCTTACTTTGTTCTTCAAAGGCGTGGCGACGGCCCTCCAGCGACTCCGGGAAAAGATCCCGAAGCAGCTGGCCGACGAGTCGCGCACGATCTGCGCGAAAGTTCTGCAGAAGGTGTTGGTGAAGGTGGCCTTCCGCAACCCAGGCCTCAACCTCACCAACATCCTTAAGAAGCTGCCTCCGGATGCTGATCTGGAAGAGCTCAAGGCGCTTGTCGCACCCATTGTGGACAAGGTGAACGAGGTCAAGAGGGTTGATGGCGACCACATAGATTAGGCCGCCCGTTTCCTCCTTTTCTTGCCGCTGCTGATCATGTTGCCAGAACAATTTATTAGAGCTGTGACAAGTTATCTTGTAATATAACTTTATTTTGGGTATCGATTGCTATGTTATTTCCTTTACTTGATCCCTTCCTTTGTATGTTTTTGCCCTACGCTTTTAGGGAACTCGCCGGTGCAGGTACCATAGCCGCGAGCGCTGAGTGCGGGACATCAGCAGCCTGCTGGCGGTGCCGCTACCGACAAGAAACCTTGTCGCAACTAGTCGCAGCCCACTTAAATTGTTGAGCGGACTCGAAACAAAGTAAGGGCGCAACCTAGCTACGAGTTGGTTCCTCCGCGCACAGGTTTTCCATACAAAGCACGGTCGTTCAAGGAAGATAACTTAAAAATTTAAAAACTGATTGCTCAAAATTTGGCAACTTAGCTTTTCTGTCGTTTGCTTCCCGGTAAGGCGAAACTTTCTTGAACGACACCTGGTCCACACCATCATCTTCTCCTTCCCCCCCCGGCAAACTTGTGGGCGAGGGAACCTTCCCTTTCTTTGAGGAAAAGAAAGAAGAGAAAATAAAGATATGGAGCCTTACAGCTCGTTACTGCTTACCGGAGTAAGTGTTGCACAAAGTGTCAGATAACACATGCAATAAAATAGAAAGCATGAAATTGACAGGATGTGCAGAGCATATGAGTTTTATTTATGCACGGGGTCTGCGCCCGGCTTTGTACAAAGGATTACATGCAACAGCGGCAAGACTTGTACAAAAGGTGGTTGCCGGAACAGGTTCCGGCAACCGCGCCTTACGGGTAAAACTTACGAAGATGCTCAATGTTCCAGGAGTTGCTCACCTGAATGCCAGTTCGGTCTCAAGGCGGACAGCGGCAGGCCTAGTGACTCGTTTCACCCGGTAAGGGCCTTCCCACTTTGGCGTCAACTTGTTGGAATTCTTGGCGGACTGAACACGCCGAAGAACAAGGTCTCCTTCCTCGAGGCTTCTGGCATTAACTTTGCGGCTATGGTAGCAGCGCAAAGCTTCCTGGTATCGAGCAGCTCGTACAGCAGCCTGAAGACGATCCTCCTCAAGGAGCAGTGCGTCTTCTTGCCGCAGCTGCTCTTGCTCAAGCTCATCATAAGCGAGCACTCGAGGTGACCCGTATACGAGTTCCGTGGGGAGAACTGCCTCTGCTCCATAGACTAGAGCGAAAGGTGTCTGGCCAGTGGCTCGATTTGGCGTCGTCCTGATCGACCAAAGAACCACCGGCAGCTCCTCAATCCAGTTCCTTCTGCACCTGTGGAGCCTGTCGAAAGTCCTGGTCTTGAGCCCGCGCAGCACTTTAGCATTTGCCTCTCCGCTTGACCATTGCTTCTCGGATGAGCAACAGAAGCGAAGCAGACCTTGGCGCCAAGATCTTGGGCGTACTGCATGAAGGTGCGGCTCCTGAATTGCGTGCCGTTGTCGGCGATGATCCTATTAGGGACCCCGAAACGGCAAACAATTGACCTGAAGAACTTGACTGCTGACTGTGCTGTCACCTTCCTCACTGCTTCCACTTCCGGCCACTTTGTGAACTTGTCGATTGCAACGTACAAGTACTCAAAGCCCCCGACAGCTCGGGGAAAGGGGCCGAGGATGTTGAGCCCCCAGACCAAAAATGGCCAGGATAAAGGGATCGTCTGGAGAGCTTGAGCTGGCTGGTGTATCTGCTTGGAATGGAACTGGCACGCTTCACACTTGGTTACTTGTGCAGTTGCATCCTGGAGGGCTGTCGGCCAGAAGAAACCTTACTGGAACGCCTTGCCGGCAAGTGCTCTTGCGCCAATGTGGTGACCACATATGCCTCCATGTATCTCCGCCAACAGCTTCTGTCCATCTTCTCGGTGAATACACTTCAATTTCACACCATTGAGTCTTCTTCTGTACAGTGTGTTGTCGACAAACTGGTACATACTTGACTGCCGGGCTACTCTTTCTGCTTCTTCTTGCTCTTCGGGAAGTTCTCCTGTCTGAAGGAAACGGACAATCTGTTGTGCCCATGCTGGAGCTTGCGGCTCGACAACAAGGACTAAAGGCACATATGCTGCTGCGGGAACATCCGCTTCTACGGTGAGAACTTGCGGCTCAGCCAGAGCTTGACATTCCCCGGCAAGCTTGCCGGAGCAAAACTTGTCGGGAGCGTCTGCTTCAACGGAACAAACCCTATGGTTTGCTGGAGTAGACTGATCCTCAGCACTCTTGGTGTTGATCTTGAGGACCTTCTTGGCGGCGACTTCGGGAAGCTCTGCCGGAAAATAGTCACCAGAAATCAATTTCCTCTTCTTGATCTGTCTAGTTGATGGCGTGACAGACGGTTGAGTCAGTTTGAGCACAAAAATCCCTGGTTCCACAGGTAATTTAAGTGCGGCGCACTTTGACAGGCCGTCGGCAATGTCGTTCTGAGCTCTTGGAACATGTTCCATCTGCAGGCCGTCAAAGTGCTCTTCCAACTTTCTCACTTCATCAATGTAGGCTTCCATCAACGGACTCTGATAACTCTTGTTCACTTGGTGGACGACAAGCTGCGAGTCACCCCTGACAATGAGCTTCTTGATCCCAAGGTCTGCTGCGATCCTAAGACCGGCAAGCAAACCTTCATACTCTGCAGTATTGTTTGTTGCTTGCTCCTTGGGAAAGTGCATCTGGACTACGTACTTGAGGTGCTCTCCGGTGGGTGCGACAAGTAGCACGCCCGCACCGGCGCCTTGCAGCGAGAAGGCACCATCAAAGTACATGAGCCACTCTTTGCTTGCTTCCTTGACGGGGATGCTCATTTCTGGAATTTCTTCATCTGGTGTTGGCATCCACTCTGCTCTGAATTCTGCCAATGCTCTGCTTTGGATAGTTGAAGTACTCTCAAACTTGAGGCCAAAGCTTGACAGTTCTAGTGCCCACTCGACAATCCTGCCTGTTGCTTCTGGATTCTGCAGTGTCCTCTTCAGCGGAAAGCGAGTGACGACTGTGATTTCGTGTGCTTGGAAGTAATGGCGCAGCTTTCTCGAGGCCATGAGAAGGCCGAAAAGCAATTTCTGCACACCAGAGTACCTTGACCTAGCCCCCTGCAGAAGGGAACTGACAAAGTAAACTGGGCGCTGCACCATTTTCTTCTGTAGCTCCTCACGTGCCTGTGCAGATCCACCCTTGTCGGGACCAGAGATTGTCGGTGAAGCCCCCTGCTTGTCGCTGGATGCATCTGCCGTGGTTGCCGGCTCATCATCCGCCTCCCTCTCCGCTACTAACGCAACACTAACCACTTGATTGGTTGCCACTATATACAGCAGCAACTTCTCTTGTGGCTTAGGTGCGACAAGTATTGGAGTGGAGGACATGTATCTCTTTAAGTCCTGCAAAGCAGCCTCCGCTTCCGGAGTCCATTTCATTGGAACTGCCTTTTTCAATATTTTGAAAAATGGCAGGGCGCGCTCAGCAGACTTAGAGATAAACCTGCTGAGAGCAGGAACGCAACCGGCAAGTCTTCGTACATCCTTGACGCGCTTTGGTGCTTCAATCTGCTCAATGGCCTTGATCTTGCCGGGATTGGCTTCAATTCCCCGCTGAGACACGAAGAACCCGAGAAGCTTGCCGGAGGGGACTCCAAACACACACTTCTCGGGGTTCAGCTTGAGGTTGATCTTGCGCAGATTTGCAAAGGTTTCATCTAAATCTTGGATCAGGGTTGCCTTGTCCTTGCTCTTGACCACTATGTCATCCATGTAGGCTTCCACATTTCTGTGTATCTGTGGCTCAAAAGCGTCATGGACTACCCTTGCAAATGTTGAACCAGCATTCTTTAATCCGAAAGGCATCCGTACAAAGCAGTAGGTGCCACATGGAGTGATGAATGCGGTCTTCTCCTCATCTTATTATGCCATGAAGATCTGATGGTATCCTGAGTATGCGTCAAGAAATGAAAGCAAATCACATCCGGCCGTGGAGTCAACAATCTGGTCAATGCGCGGCAAGGGAAATGGGTCTTTGGGACAAGCTTTATTAACATCGATAAAGTCGATACAAAGCCTCCATTTCCCGTTTGCCTTGCGCACGACTACAGGATTGGCCAACCACGTAGGATGGAGCACTCCTCTAACAAGGCCTGCTGCTTCCAACTTCTTGATTTCTTCTGGATGAATTCTTGGCGCTCCACTGCTTGTTTCCTGACTTTCTGCTTGATGGGCCGCGCATGAGGACAAACGGCAAGATGGTGCTCGATTACTTTCCTGGGAACACCGGGGATGTCAGATGGCTGCCATGCAAACACGTCGACGTTCGCCCGCTGGAAAGCAACGAGCGCGCTTTCCTATTTAGGGTCGAGCGTGGCACTGATGGTGAAGGTACCACCAGTGCCGTCCTCCTTGGCGGACACCTTCTTGGTCTCTGGTGGAGCTGCCTTTGTCTTCTTGCACTTGCCGGTGGAGCTCGATGGTGCGTCCTCGACGGTAGCGCAGAACTACAAAGAGGTGCGCTTGGCGGAGTGGGCATCAGAGCTCTTGCCGGACTTGGTCTTCTTATTCCCCCCGGGAGCTTCAGCGGCAAGTGACTTGCGATCTACTGCGGCTGCTGCTTCCCGGTAAATCTTGTCAGTGTAGATAAGGGCATCCTTCTTCCCGCCGGGGACAGAGATGACGCTTATCGGGCCTGGCATCTTCAGCATGTTGTATGCATAGTGAGAGGCTGCCATGAATTTGGCGAGCGCTGGACGGCCGAGTATCCCATTGTAAGGCAATGGAAAGTCAGCAACGTCAAAAGTGACCCTCTCAGTCCTGAAGTTCAGCTCGCTGCCAAATGTCACCGGCAACGTGATCTTTCCCTTCGGCTTGCTCCTTCCCGGATTGATTCCTTGGAATGTGACAGTCTCTTCGAGCTTGCTGTCAGGTATCTGGAGTTTCTGGAGTACCGCGGAGGAAATCAGATTCAAGCCGGCCCCACCGTCAACTAGCATCTTAGTGACCTTGAGGTTGCGGATAGTTGGTGAAACCAACATCGGCAAGCACCCGACCACAGTTATGCGATCAGGGTGGTCCTCAATATCAAAGATAATAGGCGTGCTGGACCATTTCAGAGGCTTGCGTGACTCAACGGGTGGTTCTGCCGCATTGACTTCCCGCACCCACTGCTTGAGCTGGCGGTGTGAAGTATTCAGAGAAGCACTGCCGTCAACGCACAGGACCTCTGTGGCTTTCTGGAACTCCTGCTCATCGGCCTCGTCATCATCCATATCCTCATCTTCGTCGTCATCTTCATCCTTGTCGCGGCCGCGGGGAGGTCTGTCTCCTTGCCGCTGCTTGGCCTTGCCACGGCGTCCTCCCCGGCCGGGACGTTTCTTGCCGGATCCTCTAGTACCTTCCTGGGCCTTCTCCTTGTCGCGTCGTTCGTACTCAGTCTGCTGCTCGACAAGCTGCTCGACCTTCTTGCAGCTCTGGAGATCATGGCCCTTGGTGCGGTGGATCTTGCAGTACTGCTTGTCGGAGCCACCCTGCTTGTCGGCGACCGCCACAGCCTCGCCGGGGGTACCAGCTTTGGCTTTCTCGGCGCCACCTCCGTTGCCGGACTGCTCAACAACTAGCACATCTTTGCCTTTCCTCTTTCTGTTGTTCCGCCGCCGGTTTCTCTTTGCCGGGGCAGCATCCTCACTGTCAGATCCTCCTGCTTCTGCATTCTCTCCGGGGAGTCTCCTCCCTTCCTCAGCACGTGCACACTTGTCGGCCAGGGCATATAGCTCAATGACGTCTCTGATCTTGCACATCTCCATCTCCTCCCGCATCCTGCGGTTTCGCACGTTCTGATGGAACGCGCTGATGACTACGGCAGGGTGGACATCTGGGATTGTGTGCCGCACACGGCTGAATCTCTTAGTGTACTTGCGCAGGGACTCTCCTTCCTTCTGGACGAGTATGTGAAGGTCGCTGTCCTGGCCATGAGGTTTGTGGCCGCCTGTAAAGGCGCCGACAAACTGATGGCATAGATCTGCCCATGAGGATATGGAGTGTCTGGCAAGTGCATGAGCCAGGATCTGACATTGGGCCTGAGCACCAGCGGGAAGTAGTTGGCAAGGGTCTTGTCGTCCCGTCCCCCGGCAGCTTGCACCGCAATGGTGTAGATGCTGAGGAACTCCGACGGATGCGTCTTTCCGTCGTACTTCTCTGGTATGTCTGGCTTGAAATTCTTCGTGCTGGGCCACTGGACTTGCCGCAGCTCACGAGTGAACGCAGGGCAACCTACCGCGTACGGCAAGTCGCCTGGTTCCCCTGGCGCATGCATGTCGACAGCGGGCCCAGCACGCTGGTCCGATTGACGCCGCGCTTCTCTTCGACGCTCGATGCGAGTACGAGCGTCCTCTTGCTGTCGTTCTTGAAGAACTTGGTGCTGATCGCGACAAGCTCGAGGATCAGATGACGCGGTGGAATCAGTGTCGAGGTTGACCCGGCGAGTCGGCGATCTTGGCCTTCGGGGTGGAGAATGCATGGTGGTTGCACCCCCACCGGTCTTGTCACCATCGGCTCGTGCCTGGCAATCTTGCCGCGGCTTCGATGTACTCGGCTGCCGTGGAGTGTCGCCGTTGGCGAAGCCGATGAGACTCTGAATAGTGGCCCTCCAATCGTCGATCTTGTCCGCTGTTGGAGGGTAATCCAGGAGCAGTTGAGCTCGGGCCAACACTTCTTCTGGAGTCTTCGATGGTGGTGGCGAACGTTGCGAGGAGCGGGATATGCTCGGACTTCAACCTGGGTTGGAAGGAGCAGTATCCCGTCCGGGCGACCGTGTCTTGCTCGTGCCAGCATGTTGGCGTGCATGCTGGTCTTGAGCATCCCGGGATCCACCGGCTCGATCTTGATCCAACGAACGTATGGTACCGCGAGTACCATGACGCTGTCGGTCCCGCGCCTCCTGGGACGGGCGCGGTGCATGTACGGACGCTGAGGTTTGCGTAGCCTTGTCCTTGGACCTGGCAGCACCATGAGCTCCCTCGTCGACGGCAGTTCCTCCGCCGGCGTCTACCCCACCACCCGTTTGCTCCGGTGGTGGTGGAATCGACGTGGACGGAGCAGCCACCTCCGAAGCCTTCTTCTTCGGTGGCATGTTGATGAAGAAGACGAAGATCTATCTCGCGTGAACGCCGGATCGGGTTCACACAACCTCGACGCCCCCTACCTGGCGCGCCATAGATGTCGTGGGAAACGAACACCTATGGGGCCGGCGGATCGGGCCCCTTTCGGTTCGGCGGGGGGTGGAGGCCGCACGAAGAGCGGATCGAGGCAGAGCACACGAGCGCTTTACCCAGCTTCGGAGCTCTCCGGAGAGATAATACTCCTACTGCTGCTTGTCTGATTGTATTGTGTTCTTGCTCGGGAGCGAAGAGCGCTACAGTACACATGAGACCGAGCGTGAGTGTTTCCAGGTTTCGAACCTTTCGAACCCCTTCCTACGTTGCGCATGGGCCTCCTTTTATACGCTCAAGGGTCACCGACAGGTGGCAACGTAGATGAGGGTAAAAAATGGAAAAGAGGTGGTTGGTACAACTACTTGTACAGTGTATCATCCCTAACCCTGACGGCAGGGGACAAAAGCATTTAATGCCCGTCTGTGTCGCCCAAACAGTGCAAGAAAAGGACCGTCAGGGGCGCCACCGCTTGCCACGATGGCAGTCTTGTCAGCGCCGCTTGCCACCCCACACCGCTGGCTGCACAGCCTCTCGCCACGCGCGCCTGGTAAGGTCCCAGGGCGACGCATTAGTTGATGCGCTGGAGCGCGGGCGCGAAGTGGTAGCCTGCCGCAGCAAGCGCCTTGCCACGGTCGTTGTCTTGTCGCGTCCGGAAGCTTGTCGCTCACCGGGTCTTGCCGGGACGCGCGGTGCGTTGCGGCAAGTTCCTTGGGATGCCTTGCTTGGCCTTCCCGGCAAGCTCCTCTTGCCGAGGCCTTGCCTTGCCGGGACGCGCGGCGCGTCGCGGCAAGTTCCTTGAGATGCCTTGGTTGGCCTTCCCGGCAAGCTCCTCTTGCCGGGGCCTTGTCTTCTTGTCTTGAACACTTTGTTCTTGAATGGCTCCAAAGGAACCACGGAGGGCCTTGGCGTTCACCCGGCAAGCCTTGCCGCGGGGTGCTGCGACTGCCCGTGCACAAGTTCGGGATACTAGGGTACCCCGACTCTAGTACACTGACGAAATGTGTACTCCCTCCGTTTTTTATTTAAGTCCGCGTATTAGCATTGGTCAAAGTCAAGTTTTGTAAACTCTCAGAAAGCTTATAACAAAAAAATATTAACATATATAATAACAAATAAATACCATTAGATTCATTATTGAATGTACTTTCACATCATACATATTTGTTATGGTAAATGTTTATATTTTTCTATAAACTTGGTCAAACTTTAGGAAGTTTGACTTCGGTCAAACATAATATGCAGAGTTTACTACTACTACTCGCTAGTTGCTTAGCCGAATCACTCAACACGCCACACGGGGAGTCCAGTGTCACAAAATTTTGAGGTCGGCGGGAAAATCTCCCGCGACCCTGATTCGAGCAGTGGGAAGTTACCATCATATCCTTTGGAATAGGCTTACGGATGACGCTTGGTAGGGGGCTGTTTTCGTAACTTCAGGTTCACCCTACCCAGCCAACCCCACCCCGACACCCAGAGTAGTACACCTGAATACTCCCCATTTTCTATCCCCACCGCAAAATAGACTTCTCCACGGCACTGCAGCCTTCGTGCTCCTCCCCTTTACATCGGCGCACTCGTCCACCGCAGCGCATCTGCCTCATTGACGACCTCGTACGCCACACTGGAGCCGGTCCACCGTCGTCATCGTACACGGAGCCTCTTCCCCAGCATCGTCTTCCACGGTCTCGGATCTGCTTCCCGGAAGCCGACGCCAAGCGCAGAAGTACCACCGTCGTGGATAATGAACTGACTCCCGTTGCCAACCATGACTCACAGAGGCCGCCGCGACCATCGTTCTCCTCCTCGATTGGTAATGTGTGTATTGAATCACTTAGCAGTACATGTGCAATTCCAATTTTGTTGATACCTACCCTTCAAATTTCCCGGGTGCTATTGTTCCCGTAAAAGTAATTGGTTATAGCCTCCATTGTCCAACAGAATATCAGCTTGTAATTATGCGTCGCTCCTATATCGCACTGTGCTTGGGTAGGTTTTTCATCTGCAACCAGTAGTGTGGCAAATGATGGAAAGGTTTTTAGAACTAGCAAGATGCCCATGCGTTGCACGCATCAAGATGCATTTGTATGAGTAGTTTACCTTGTGGGAGAAAAGGATGAACGAGGGAAGGCCTTATTTACAAATCTGGAGAGGGGTATGGGTATCTTTTTGCAAAATTCCCATTTGTTTCCTTCCTATCTGTCAGATATCAATCGGACAGCCTATATTGCAGGATGGCAGGCACACCATCATCACCAACTCTGTTTTTTATAAGAAAAAGAAGTATAGAGAAAAAAAGTAGACAGTAGAGAAGTAGAGATAAATATTAAATATTAAATATTAAATAAATATAATAGTAGAGAAGAGAGTAGAGATAGCAGAGACATCGGGAAAGGATCGTGCGCGCGCGGGAAAAAGTGGTCGGGCGTGCGCTAGTTTTGGCGCGCGGCGTCCGGCGTGTTTTATAAAATCCAACGCCCTCCCACCGCTCTGTGTGTTGCCACCACTCTCTCCCCGCTCTGTGCCTCGCCACCACTCTCTCCCCGCTCTTTTTCGCCTCGCCGCCGCCGCGCCACCATGCCGCTGCATCGCCGTGAAACTTGGGGATACCGCGGCGTCCGCGTGCGCCCCTCCGGCGGCTTCTCCGCCGAGATCTGGTTCCGCGGGGTGCGCCTTGGCCTCGGCAATTTTGACACTGCCAACGAGGCCACCCGCGCATACGATGTGGCGGCGTGGTGCCTCCGGTGACCTCATAGAACATAGAACTTCCCCAACATGCCGATGCAGGAGCGGGCGTAGGAGCACACGCCTCTGCCGCGGCTTAGCACCGGCGAGGATCGTCACGACAACGGAAGGCGGGAGCACCATCTTGGCATCGCCGAGATGGACGAGGAAGCCATGGCGCTGTGGCACCAACACTTCCCGCAGGACATCATCAACGAGCGCGAGTTCTACGCGCAAAGGAGGGCGGAGAGGGATAAGAGGAGGGCGGAGCGAGCCGCCTATCGCGAGGACAAGCGTAGGCGAAAAGCGGACGCTCAATTCAACATGAGGCTAGGAGCAGCATCACCCTGGGAATCCAACGATGATCGGTATCTTCACGCCTATAGTCAGACGTCAGAGGAGGACATCACCGAGGAGGAGTCGGACGACGAGGAGTAGTTGAATTATCTTTTTTGTTATCTATCTATGCTGAGAACTATGCTCTACTCTCTAGTATCTAATTCTCGATCTCAGCACTGTCAACGCTTTTTTAAAGTGCCGCGCATTGCGATTCCGTTGGAGATGCTCTAACATGGTAGACGAGTGCTTTAATGTTGCCCACAAGATGCGCGAGTATTACTAGTAGTATATTTTTCTTGCCATGTTGAGATTATAAAACCATGAGTGCGAACATGCAGAGGAGCAACGAAGACCAAACACGGGATATTCGGGACATCTTCAAGGAGCGTGGCAAGTTAAAGAGGAGCTGCACCGAACCTGTAAAACGAGCTTTGGTAAGTAACACCCTTTCAATTACTTTCGTTTAGCCTCGTGTTCTTCGATGTGTATATTATGTGGTTTCTGTTTCTCTTAAGCGTGGTGTTCTTCGATGTGTAATAAGAAGAGTCTTAATCGTCCTAATGCTTTCGTTTTTAGCTTGATGTAGGAAGTGGGTGTTCTCACCTTGTAGTCTGTTTTTATATTATTTTTCCTTTTGAATTCACTTCTCTGAGTTCTGTTTATCTGGCTTCTACTAAATGGATCTAGGTTGCTCTGAGTATTGATCTAAAAAAGAAGTAACTTCATGTCAGGATGCAATTCCTGCAAGGAGGGAAGTATGGTCAACCTCGAGATCATGTTTCCAAAATGAGGCTGGATTACACACAAGGTGCCAGTTTCCTAATGATGCTGGATTAGACACAAGGTGCAAATTCACGGATGATGCTGGATTACACACAAGCCAGGTGGAGTCATCAGCTGTTCGTGTCCTCGTGGCATTAGTAAAGGATGAAAGAAAGCGTGCAGCAGCCCTTGAGAATGTAGCTGAGTTCCTGAAGACGAGAAAAGAGCAATCAGATGCTCTCTTCACCCAAGCCAAAGAAGAGATGGAAGAAGCCAGAAATAAGCTAGCAGAGGCAGAGCAGGCTAGGCGTCTCCTGCTATCTAAAACTGTTGTCAATAGAAAATTTCCTTCATAATAGCTAGGTTCAAATGTTTATCCAGTCAGCATGCCTGTTGTGATGTCCGTGCATCTACTGATGTGGCACAAAATGTTTTTTTTCGGGTCATGTAATAACAACAATTACTTTCCAAACAATAACAGATGAAGCATTGGACATGGTATAGTTCACGCGCAAGCCCAACGTTCCAAGTTCAAATTCCACATCAAACTCATGTTCACAGATATCTGCACATTCATACATAATGTCCACAACCACGATTCACTTCAAAGCCAAAAAAAATGTGAGGAGAGTTATAAATAAAGAAAAACCTCTACTAGTTCCTACTACCAGTGCGAGCACAACAAGTCAAGACCATGCGTAAATTAATTATATTTTAGTCATTTTTTGTGTTCTAAAATGCCTGCCGGCTCGCGGAAGGACGTGTTGCCGGCACACACACGGATTCAATGAAGGCAGGCGGGGCAGTCCTAAGCTGGTTGCACGCGGCGAGGAGGCGTGCTCAGCCGGGCCAGCAGCGAGTGCGGCCCTCTTGGCCGGCGCGCCGGTTCAATGCCTGCGCTATGAGAGGTCGCGTCCGTGTCAGAGTAATCACTCCCTCTAGTCCTTTTTTGTTTGGGTATAACAAAATCTCGTTTTCCATTCACATTTTACAAGTAAAATTCGTCGACAAACTTTGACCCAAAGTACGACGGGGACTAGTAAACCAGAATGGAGGTATTAGTTTTTTTAATCAAGGAAGGGTTTGCCCTTCCGATTTTCATTACTGAAAACCAGCATCTAATTCTAAACCATAGTATTTGCCCTATAACTACCAGGTTCAACATCTCACAACATAAACCCATACAACCATACGCCAAGGAGGTACGTAGTACTATGAATTCCATTTTTTCTCCATACCAATCGTTCTAAAAACTAGTTACTACTTATAACGCGCCATTGAAAATTGGAACTCTTAACCCCACTAAAAAACGATATTTTAAATGTGGCTACTCAATCTGTGGTAACTGGCGAGCCACTGCGCTCCAAGTCGTTCACCTGTGGTCCTGACCATCAACTCCTACGGATCAAATTATCACGCGAGCTGACTATTCGTACAAAGGTGCCCCACCACGTACCCGGTACTCGCGAATGTAGCAATCGTGCACCTAGGGTTTTAGGGTTTATTTGTTAACGTCGCTTTTACGTAACACTCATGTGTGCGAGACAGCGAGAGGCCGACTGCATGCATGCGCCTCTTCTCTTCGTATATGTACTCCATCGTTTGTTTGGTGTTCAAAAAATTATAATAACTACTAGCAATGTGCCAATGTGTTGCCACACAATCAAAGTAGATTAATATATATTCACCGATTTGATAGAAAAAAGTCTAGTTTTGAAATACGTATATCACTAAAAATATGTTATGTTTCACTCAAAATATATTTCTTTGGCGGTTTTGATGAGATAAGGGAGGAATGTTGTTGGTTTCAAGATTCGTGAAGTGGTATATGTCTAATATCTACTCTTACTAGCAAGATGCTCGTTCGTTGCACGGAACATCAAAATCTTGTGGGAGAAAAGGATGAACGAGGGAAGGCCTTATCTGCAAATGTGGTGAAGAGTGTAGGTAAATTGCCATATTTTCCTTCCTATCCGTCAGATATAAATTGGACGACTTACATTGCAGGATGGCAGGCCCACCATCATCACCAACTCTATTTTTATCCCTACTCTTATAAAAAGCATTGTCGGTGATGATCGTGTGCCTGCCATCCTGCAATATAGGTCGTCCGATCTATATATGACGGATAGGAAGGAAACTATAGCAATTTTGCAAAAAAGATACCCACACCCCTCTCCACATTTGCAAATAAGGCCTTCCCTCGTTCATCCTTTTCCCCCGCAAGATAAACTACTCATACAAATGCATCTTGATGTTCCATGCAACGCATGGGCATCTTGCTAGTTGTTGCAAAAAGCCCATGTGTGTGTGAGAGAGAGAGGGGGAGTGGAGGAGGACGGAGTGCATGTGTGACAAAGACACAAGGAGTATCTGTGCGATAGGTATCAGCTTAAAATGAGGCGATAGTGTGTGTGTGCATGATCGAGAGGGCGTGTCTGAAGAAGGGAAGAAAAATCTACATAGATACAAGGAGCGGGAGAGAGACATGTATGCGATAGTGGAAGCACGTGCATGCGGGCGTATAAACCTATCTAGAGGCTATCTAGTCGATAAATGTTTCTGAGAGAAATACGAGTCGGGGTGCGAAAGCGAGAGTTTTGTGTGTGTGAGAGAGAGACGGTAGTCGGGAAGGGGAGTGGAAGCAGGAGTTGTGTGTGTGTCTATGAGAGAGAGAGAGAGAGGAGACGGTAGTCGGGGTTGTCTGATCGGTAAACAAATGAATAATGTCAGTCTGGGATGGAGACGAAAAGGAGACCGCAACAAATGTTGTGTCTACAGGAGAGAGAGAGATAGAGAGAGTAATTTTAGTGGTATGAGTCATATGTAGAGACATATAGGGTGTGTGAGAGAATCCCATAGAGATAAAGACAAAGTGAAATACGAGTGGAGACTGTGTGTGTGGCGGTGAAAAAGAAAGCTTAGGTACCGAGTGATACCAGAGAACAGTAGAGACGTGAGAGATAATGAAAACCGTGTAATGTATAATGATAGGGAGAGTGTGACACTTCTCAAGGGAGACATCGAGAGACCATGTTTGCGAGGATAGGAGAAACATGAAGTGAGCGTGCGGGTGAGCTGGAGAAAAGAGAGTGATAGCTACCTGAAGGAGCATGCATGCGAGAGAGATGGGCGTGAAAGGAGTGAACAAAAAAGGGATTCAAATATTTGAATTCGAGATGATGATACATGTAATCCATACTCGAACCAAAATTGATCTATCAAACATGCATACTCATATGAATTCACGCACATCTATGTTATTTAATATGTAGATATTACTGATCCATACATTTTAGTAGAACATAATTTGGTTAAATTTTTTCGAATTCAACCTTAAGATTTTGAGATCATTGTATTTGTAAATCATATTATACATATAAAGGAGCAGAATTCTTTGTTGTGCTTTTGAAAGTATATATAAAAAATGATGTATATAGAATGTAATTCCAATTGAAAATGGATCCCGCCCGAAAAAATAGAATACAAACGGGATTCGAATTGAGTTGGCACGGTAAACGTGCACTCTACAAAATTTGAACGAAGCGGGGAAATTCGCAGTAACCGCCCGAAACCAAAATCTGCGAGATGGAAATTACTACTGCCTATCCCTGCCATGCAAAGCCTATCTGCTGGATTTCTATAGGTTTCTATAGGGGTAGGTTTGTAATTTCACCCAAACATGACGTAACCGCCTCTCACCCAGATTCATACACGGTGGGCGCCAAAACACAGTGTGTCCTCGACCGAAATCGACTCCCTCCCCGATTCATATTCATACACAGTGGGCGCCAAAAACAAACTCTCGTCGGCAAATATTCGGTGTATGCGAGATTACTGTCCTATCCCCAACCGACTAATATTGCTGTGATGTAGTAGAAATTTGAAACGGGGGCTAAGTTTGTAAATTTCCTCGCATTTGAGACAAGCGCGCCCTGAATACATGGTTCCCCCTTCCTCTCTACCTCCCTTTTCCCCATTCGTACTCCATGGGCGCCAAAACACCCTCTCCACCCCACCCTCCTCCACCCGCCGCCGTCCGCCACCCCATCCACCGTCGTCCTCCTCCACCATGCCGGAGCTGATACCCCGCCGCTGCCGTCCATTACAAGAGATCGACCTCTCTCATCCACGGCTTTGGACTGGGATTCTTGCATCCCGTCCTCTCGCTTCATCCCCACCATCGTCCACCTTGCCGGCGCCGCTCCTATGATCGTCTCGTCCACCGCAACCCGCCGCCACCGTCTACCCTCCTAGATCTGCTTCCATGCCGCCGACAACCATCACTACCGCAACACCATCAAATTCTCAGCAGATGCGTACACGGCACCGCACCAGAGGCGGTACTCTTTCGTATCTGCTCAACTTATTTATCGCAGCAAGAAAATAGATCACCACTGCTTTACTCTGATTTCTTGTCTTGGTTGCGAAGTTGCCTTTTTATGGTTTGCACCTTCAGATCCGCTATGGCACGCTCAACACTATACTCCCAATGCTTATGGTTTTCCCCTTTTATATTCCACACTAGTTAAATCACGGTAGACTAAATTCCAAATTGGGTCAGTCGATTTTTTAGATCTCGCCGGAATTCGCCGGTGCGATCGAAGGGGCTCGGGTGGTTGTGGGGCCTCGCCGAACGAAGAAAACTCGACGCGGGTGGGGGTTGGGGCGGGGGTGGGGGTTGGGGTGGCGGAGGAACACAGGTGGCGGGGACTGGTGGTCCAGCCGGCGGCCCATGCGGTGTTCTGTATGGGAAGAATCAGAGACGAGGAAGAAGATGGGTTAGGAGATGTAGGATCTTCATCCAACCGCCTAAAATGGTCAAGAGACAGCTGGGAGTTGCATTCTTAATGCGCTTTGGTTCATCATGTGTGGGCACCGCGCAACCAACATTTTGTTATCCAAAATCTGCTTGCTCTTCTTTACCATGTTCCTCTTCCGTTCTTCTTTAATATGTACCCTCTCTGTTCCTAAATACAAGTCTTTGTATACATTCCACCATGGACTACATATGGAGCAAAATGAGTGAATCTACACTCTAAAATGTATATGGATACATCTATATGTGATCCATAGTGGAAATCTCTACCAAGACTTATATTTTGGAACGGGTGGAGTATGATAGTAGTACAGTATGTTCCTTGTACTAAAGAGCAGGGACATTTGCAGTGTAGAGGTCTATACGGTCGGTTGTGATGGACACTTTGAGCCTCTTTGATTCGTAGGATTTTGTAAACATAGGAATAGGATTTGTAGTCACCTGCCCACTTGAATCCTATAAGAATAGCAAGGAAATGCGGGGAGCTGTGTCGCCTTTGAGAGTTACACTGATATTAACAGTACCGCACCTTCACTTGAAGAGAGCTGGTATCCGGAGCCTTTCTAGCCGTACCGGCAATACTAGCACATATATTCCAGCAAGTTCCACTTTGGTGATTTTACTCTGATGCTTACAATTTTCCCCGTTATATCTACACTATGATCTGTGTAGCTGCTTTGTGTCGCACTAGCAATAGTGCACTCTTGAAGCTAAACGCTGCAATGACTTACAAAATTGGCAGCAAGGCATTGAGTGCCATTCTAGATGCAATGTAACTCATACGCTCCCCACCTGTTGATTCTTGTTCACAATATGATCCTAATGACTATTCTAACCTCGAGGAGTCAAAGGCAGATGGCATGTCCTGTTCACCCATCAAGGTGCATGTTCTAATTTGACAATGTTTTATTGATTGCGGGTATCTTGCATATGTTGTCTTGCATTTCTTCTACTTTATTGCACCACCATCTGCTTAGTTTACTCATCATATATGTCGAGATGCCATGCCCATCCATTATCAATACATATTCCATCTGTCATCATACCATGTTTTTCCACTCAAATGATGTTCTTGTGCATCAGACATCAAAATAGGGATGGCAATGGGTAGGGTATGGGTGGGTACAGCCTCCTTCTGCCCAAACCCATACCCATAGAAACTTTCTGTACCCACTCATTTCAATACCCATGGGCACAAATTGACACCCATGCCCATACCCATCGGGTACCCTATACCCAATGGGTATCCAATGGGTACAACATATAGCATTTAAATTTTGAAGAAGTAGAGAAATGAGTGTAAAATTCAAGTGATTATGGGCGATTTATCTAGTACCGACGCGACCTCTTCAAATGGGCGGCCAATTCTAGGTGACAAGGGAGTATGATAAGCGGTTGGTGTAGGCCCGACATAGTGGGAGGCGGCGGCAGAAACTGGGGATCGCTGGCTCAAGAGTTGGACAAGAGTGTGTTGGTGATGAGTCAACATTTCATCATTCGAGGAATCATATAGGACATAGGAGGAGTGCAAGCTGCTTGTTGCGAGCCTATGAGCTATGGTTGGTTTAGGGAATAAGGGATTGAGAGTTGGGCCATAGGAGTTGGATGTTGACCCCACATGTCATAGGAGGTTTTTTATTTATTAAATTTTTTTGGGTATCCATTAGGTTACCCATGGGTGCAATCTCATACCCATGCCCTACCCATATACTTTGCGGGTATGGATATCCATTACCGATGGGTATAAAATCTTGCCAAGTCTTGCCCATGCCCGCTGTTTTCGGGAAGGGTACCCGTGGATACCCATACCCATGGGCAAAACTGCCATCCCTACAACAAAAAGGAAGAGGGTGATTGCCGAACCTGAAGGAGCACCAGCAAAGTCCTTGAAAAATGTGGTGGTGCCGGAGAAATCAGACAACACCCCACTTATATTGGCTGTACAACCAGTGACACAAACGTAGGACCGACTCCAGCAGACTGTACCCATACTTCACTGGCCACACCACTAGCCCCACCACATAGGACCTGCACTCCAGCAAAAGGTATACCAATTTCATTTGCCATAGCACCAGCTGTACCATAGAAAAATCCCACTCCAGCAAAAAGTATAGCAAGTCCACCGGCCGAAGACCTATCCCAACTGCAGAGATGGCCAATTCCTGCAGATTGGAACCCCATTCCATTTATTCCCAGTTTAAAATACAATGCTTTCAATGTTGTTAGGGACTACGTGCATATATTCCCATCATGGGAAGATTATTGTGAAGACAAACACCATTTTCACATCTTCCTGTCCAACTTACATGTAAGTGCTATTATTCACGGTTATTATTTTCCTGTTTTCTGCTGATTGAACACATCAATGACTTACATTACATTGTTGTAACTAGGCGAGGGTCAATCTGGATAGTCATGATGAGCAAAGCTTGATTGTGCTTTTCAAGGAAGCATTGCAGCTGTATCGGTGTTACCTGAGGAAATCACACTTTGATGGCAAGTCTATAAACGAATTTCCGGTGAAGTCTCCTGTGCTAAATTTAGAAGACATTGAATGGAAAAACCTTGTTATGCACTGGTCTCGTTCCCAGGATGAGGT
Source organism: Triticum dicoccoides (assembly GCF_002162155.2). Classification (NCBI taxonomy): domain Eukaryota; kingdom Viridiplantae; phylum Streptophyta; class Magnoliopsida; order Poales; family Poaceae; genus Triticum; species Triticum dicoccoides. Next base: position 755,552,884 of record NC_041393.1, on the reverse strand, counting down.
ACTATCTATGAAATCACATGACAATTTGAACTTCTACTTTTCCGCATGTGCCTTACGGATCTTTTTTGCAGGAAATCTGCTTGAAGAATAATTCCGGTTTGAAAAGAACGACAGGATATCGCAAATATGCTGCCCGCTGCTTTGCTCTTGTTAGTACCTGTTGTCCTGTATCATTGTACTTGCATACATACCTGGTTCATTATGTGACAACAGTATGCATGATAGCTTGCTTATCAATTGTTCGCTCCAAATTATCTGATCTGTATGAATGGTTACATTAGTGTAGAATATATCCAATGTCAATGTTTTTTAGCTCTGCATTGTTCTTGTATGTACATGCTGGCCTTTATCAGTGTACTTATAATGACAGGTAGTTGTTCATGTACTATCACTCTGCAGCTTATTTTCCTTTGCCCTCCATTTTCTACACATCAGATCTATATTTACTCTTACCATAAGGTTGGTACTGAAGAAGTTTAGCTGTGCATTGCTCTTGGCTGTACCTTTTGCATGTATCACTGCACTTACATTTATAGCTACTTGGTTATGTAGCATCACTCTTCATCTTATCTTAAATATTCTCCATTTTTTTGTATAATATCACATCTATATTTACTCTTAACAAAATATAGAATAAAGGCAATGCTTATGAAGAAGATTCTGTGGTAAACTTCTTGAATTGCCCCCCCCCATCAGCATGGACAAGGCCTTTATAGAGCCTGTCTTCACCAATAATGTAAGTTTGTCCATCTCAAGCCTTCAAACTTTGTTGTATATATTTGGTTAGGCATGACTGCAACAGCTGTTTATTTTTGGTGTTTGCATCAAATTGCATGTTTATAGTTTATTATGTAGTTCATAAACAAAAGTTTGTCCTTCTCAATTTAAGTTTTCAGTTGTACAACCAAGTTCCTTCTTCATACCATGTAAATTAAACTATACAGAGCAAGTGATCTTCTTTTGCACTGCATGTATGCTTCTGTTCTTCATCCGTAATCCAGTGGTGTGGTGAACCTACCCACTACAACACAATGTCATATTCTGCAATGTCTTAACTATGAACAATGTCACATTATTCTACTATTATTTAAACCGTCTCTTTATTTGACAATCTAAAATGGGATAAATTGATAGCACACTAACATTGATACTTATGAGTTCTTGATCTATAATCCAGTGGTGTCGTGAAGCTGCCAACTCCTTCACAATGTCATTTCCTGCCATGTCTTGACCTGAACAATACCGTATTGTGTTAATGCAATTTTAAACTGTGTCACTTTATTCGTCAGTAAGAAATGTGATGAATTGTCAGCACTGATACTTTTATGTGAAAAACCTGTCATCTGTCTGCTTTTTTATCTTTCAGAGTGAGGAAGATATAAGTGTTGAACAAGCGCAGTCTCATCATCTTGCTCAGCTGCTTGCGCTGCAGCTCCCCAGCAGGGCTAACCTTTCTTGAACTCTATTGAAGTGCTGTCGGTTTTGTATATTATTTTGTCGGCGTGTTTATTTGCACTGGTGGTGATCTTTGATGCCCAGTGTATGTAATCTGTTGTCTGCTTGTGCTTTATTATCATAGTGGTGAACTTTGATGCCGGTGGATGTAATATGCCATAATTTCTTTATTGTATAGTCGAGATTTTTTCTTATTCACGATGTTGCAGTTATTTTATAGTATATATATATCCTGTCTTTGCAGTAAACCGGCCAAACCGTAAAATTACGATACATAATCGGGCCGTCATGCAATCACGATGTAGGTTGGGCCTGAAACATGCCGAACAGCTCACAGGCCGGCAGCAACCCGAAATGGACCCCGGCCCATGATTGTGCGAATCAAATCACGGGCTTTTAACAGGCCAAAATTGTCTCGGTCCTTATTTGGCCCAGTCAGATATCGGCTACGAGCAGGCCGAATGCAAACCGGAACGTAGTTAGGCCCAACTATACGACGGGCTTTTAACAGGCCGAAATTAATATAGGGCCGAAATGTTAAACGGGCCCTTAACAGGCCAAAACTAATATCAGGCCAAATTACTAAGTGGGCCTTTAGAAAGTGGGCCCAAAAGCATAGTGTCCAGTTGACGGGCCGAATCTGATATGGGCCATAATTGAGCCCAAAGCCTCTTAAAGGGCCGGACCTGATCTCAACCGTAATTTGGCCCAGAACGTGGTAGGCTTTTAACGGGCCGAATCTCATATGGGACATTATTAGGCTCGAAATGTGGCAGGCCATTAATGGACCGGATCAAATATGGGCCGACATTTGGCCCAAAACATGGCAACCAGTTAATGGGCCGTCCTACTAGGGTCCTCAAAATCTTGTGGGCCTACAGCTGGGCCGGCCCATTAATGTAGGCAAAATCTCATGGGCCTTTAGCTGGGCCGGCCAATTATGATCCGCAAGAATCTTGTGGCCTTTACCTGGGCCGGCCCATTATGGCACACAAAAATCTTGTGGGCCTTTACCTGGGCCGGCCCATTATGGCCCGCAAAATATTGTGGGCCTTTAGCTGGGCCAGCCCATTATGGTCCGCAAAATCTCGTGGGCCTTTAGCTGGGCCTGCCCATTATGGTCCACAAAATCTTGTGGGCCTTTAGTTGGGCCGGCCCATTTAAACTTGATGGGCCGGTCCACATGTCAACATATCATAGGCGCGTCTCGCCCATTGGATGAGTGACACCTGTGCCAATGCGGACCTGACACATGTCTCCTCCAGCCAATGATGATTTTACACGTGGAAAATCCCCATTGGTCGGGGCTATTAATGGGTTATCGGATCCAAAACCCGACCCAATAGCTTAACGGTGTTCCGTTATGGTGGATGCCACATGTCGGTCACCCTTGACGAAAGCACTTCTGTGACGCGTGATTTATCGTGATGGAAGTGGACACTTCCGTGATGATAATTTTGGTAATGTCATGGAACACTTCTACGACATCACAGGTATGACTATCTTGATTCTATCATAAATTTTTCATGGATGTACATGCATGACAAAAAACGCAACCTACTGTGGCAAACACGTATCATCACGGAAGTGTATTTTTTTGTAGTGCTTCTCACCAGTAACAAACCCCAAGTTGGATACTTTCGAGTATTTGGCTCAAAGTGTTACATTCTTGATAAGCATCGTCGCTTGAAATTTGCTCCTAAATCTCATGAAGGTTTCCTACTTGGTTATGGCTCAAACTCTCACACTAACATTGTCTACAACAATTTCACCCGAAAGGTTGAAGAGACGGTAGATGTGATGTTTGATGAATCTAACGGCTCGCAAGTAGAGCAATTGCCAATTTATGTAGGAGACAAAGATCCTTCGAAAGCAATCCAAGATTTGTCCATTGGCAAGATTCTCCCAACAGAGGTAAAGGAGAGTACTTCGGCTATTCAAGTGGAAGCCTCAACTTCACATCAAGGTGAACCATAAGTTGACTTGGAGGCATCCACAAGTGGAACACGTCAAGACGGAGGAAATGAGGAAGTGCAACAAGATGAACCACCTTGACCTCCCTCTCCACCTCCACAAGAGAACGACAATGCCAACAACAATGAAGGAGGAGGAGGAGAAGAAGACAATGAAGAGGATGGTCCACCCCAGCCCAAACAAAAGCTCTCATGAGTTAGAGCAAGAGTCACAAGATACCATCCCGTCGAACAAATGTTCGATGACATTCAAACCGGGAGAATCACTCGCTCTAAAACTCATTTGGCTAACTTTTGTGAACACTACTCATTCATTTCTAGTGTTGAACCTATGAAGCGAGAAGAAGCTCTTGAGGATCAGGATTGGGTAAATGTTATGCACGAAGAGCTACACAACTTCAAGAGGAATCAAGTGTGAACATTGGTTGAAAATCCCAGCGACAATCACAATGTCATTGGAACAAAATGGGTCTTTCGGAATAAGCAAGATGAAGATGGACAAGTTATATGCAACAAGGCCCGTCTCGTCACCCAAGGCTACACTCAAGTCGAAGGTATGGACTATGGTGAGACATATGCCCCCGTTGCTTGATTTGAGTCCATACGCATCTTACTTGCTTATGCAAATCACCATGACATCACCTTATACCAAATGGACATTAAACATGATTTTCTAAATGGAGAAATTAAGGAGGATGTTTATGTTAAAGAACCTCCTGGCTTTGTTAATCCTAAGAAACCTAATCATGTCTAGAAGCTTCATAAAGCTCTTTATGGTCTTAAAGAAGCTCCTAGAGCATAGTATAAATGCTTGACCAAGTTATTATTGAAAAAAGGCATATAAATTGGGAAGATTGATTCCACACTTTTTATTAAAAGGGCTAATGGTGAATTATTAGTGTGTCAAATTTATGTGGATGATATCATATTTGGTTCTACTAACCCCCATTTTAGTGAAAAGTTTGGAAGGCTAATGTCAGAGAAGTTTGAGATGTCTATGATGAGTGAACTCAATTTTTTCCTTGGTTTGGAAATCAAGCAAACAAAGGAAGGTACCTTTGTTTCACAAACAAAGTATACCAAGGATCTTTTCAAGAAGTTTAATATGCAAGAAAGCACAGGTATGAAACACCCATGCCTACTAGCGGACATCTTGACTTGACTCAGGATGGCAAACTCGTTGACCAAAAGTTTTACCTCTCTATGATTGGTTCGTTGTTATATCTATGTGCCTCCCATTCCGTATTATGCTAAGTGTGTGCATGTGTGCACGATATCAAGCGGCCCCTAAAGAATGTCACCTTAAGGCCGTGAAAAGGATAGTGAGATACTTAACTCATACACCAAACTTTGGCTTTTGGTATCCTAAGAGGTCATTTATTAATCTTGTTGGCTACTCTGATTCGAACTATGCCGGTGACAAGCTTGATAGAAAGTACACTTTGGTTACTTGTCAATTTCTTGGTAGATCCCTTGTGTCTTGGTCCTCCAAGAAACAAAACTCGGTATCCTTATCCACTGCCGAAGCGTAATACATTACCGCCGGATCATGTTGTGCTCAATTACTTTGGATGACCCAAATTCTGAAGGATTATGGGATACATGTGAAACATGTTCAATTGCTTTGTGTCAGTGAAAGTGCTATTTAAAAATTGCTCACAATCCCATGCAACATTCTCGAACTAAGCACATTGAAGTTCGTCATCATTTCATTCGGGATCATGTTGTGAAAGGAGACATCAATCTTAAGCATGTTCATACTGATAAGCAATCGGTGGATATATTCACCAAATCGCTTGATGAGAAAGTATTTTGCCATTTGACAGGTGAATTGAATATCATTGATGCCTCAAACTTGGAATAGAAGCTTCATTTGGATACATGCAAGGCGTGAGCCTTTTTGTGACTAATCCTTGATATTTCTCTTATGATGATGATCAATTGCCTTGGATATATATTTACATCATTGCATGTTATCTAACCCATGTAGGTGCTTGGATGAGCCTCAGTCTAGGGAATTACAAGTCACTCAAATCCCAATCAATTTCTACATCGCCAAGTTCCTATAGTTTAGGTGTTGATCTCAAGGAAGCATGAACTCACTCAACATTTCCTTTGACTACTTCACGATTGTCAAGTTGGATACACAAGTGCTCTTCCTTGCAAGACTAACCCATGTAGGAATATGAACTTAAACTACTAGTGGTGCTCCAAACTCTTGACAGACAACATCAAACTTGAGCATCCAACACAAGTTCGACCACATGATCAAAGATCAACACCCGACCCCAAGGTATGTCATTCCATGTTAGAGAAGATTTACTCCCAGACATGAGCTAAAGCAACTCAGCAAGATGTGAATACATCAGAATGCTTAAACGAAAATGGTAACCCCATTTTGAGCTTAAATGATGAGTATGACCTACGATCAAGTGCTATCACTTGACTCAGTCAATAAACTCTAACATATGTGACTTTGTCGCCGACCTTTTTTTATGAAGTTCTCTAGTGTTCTTTTGCTTAGTTGATTTTTTCATTTGTATGTTTTCTTGCCATTGTGTCTCCCTATAAAAAACTTCATCTAGATCTCTTTTAAATTTCTGTTTTTTATCTGTGATTCTGTTGTAAATTCATTGTAAATCCTTCAATTAATTCCTTGCAAGTTCTTATGAGATTTAATTTGCCAAGTGAGCTGAGTTGACAAAATAATTACTCTGTGTTGAACTCGGTCCCTCCGATCCAAACTTATCGGCTCGACCGAAATACAAGGTTTCCTTGTATATAGTTGACTCTGTCCTCTCGGAGTCACCGACGGAGAATGTCTCGGCGTCACCGACTTCAACCCTGAGAAAATGTTTTGCCATTTCTTACTGCCTATTTTCTTTAGCTCCACTCAATGATTCTTCCCCCTATCAGCATCCTAAGCTACCTACTGCTTTGTAGTGACTCTCAAGGACCACACGTACTTGGCTCATGTTCAAGATGTACCCTTCTTGGAAATTGATGTCAAAGGGGGGGGAGAGAGTACATCAAAGCTTATCAAATGAGCACATCCAATCTCTTCTACAGATGCAGCTAACAAAGACGAGAGAATTCACATGTCTTTAAGAGGGGAAGACATGCTAATATGTTTGAGATCCTAGCTATTGGAAAATTCTTTTTGCTTTGATTTTATTTGCTCTAATTTTATCTCACCCTACATTCTCCCATTATCCAATATCAGTTTCAAGGGGAAAAAGAGTTTATGCCTAAGGGGAGAAAATCCTTGGAATTTATTGCACATCTTCAAATCTTTGGGGACATGTCTATATCTAAATGAAGTACTTACCTTGTGGTACTCACCCATCACAAGTCATCCCAGTCTTCGTATTCTCTTGGTTCCCCAAAACTGCTTTACTTGGAGAGTTCTTGTGTTATCTAACGCTGTTTTCTCAAGTCCACTCTCTCAAAAGTCAGCTCAAGACCACAAGGTAAGTATATGCATCACACTCATGTGCATGATGATCTCTTTCTGTTGTACATATTGTTTGTAAGAGGGTTTCATAAACATGGAGGTACGTTTCTCAACCATATCTTTTGCTCTGATGCATATAGCCAAGATACATGTAACTCTCTGCTTACTTTGTCATGGTATGCATTCACATGTTAGTATATTCTATATTCACATATTGCATACATATAGGGGGAGCTCATGCATGTTATATGTTCCTCCAAAGCTTTACCTGCTACTCTTCATATCGTTTACTTAAGGCTTTGATGTATGTTATCATCACTTACAAAAAATGGGGAGATTGAAAGCACAAGTCCTCCCTGCATGATTTTGGTAATTAATGTCAACATATCTCTTGTTGGACTAATGCTTCTATCTAGTGTATTTCAGACAAGTTCAACAATGGTGTGGAAAGATCATGAGGATGTGGAACACCTTCAAGGTGCTAAGAACATGCATTGGCTAAAGCTCAAGACTCTTCATTTGTTTTAGTGATCCAAGATCACATTGGGTCCATAGGAAAGCCAATACTATTAAATGGGGATGAGGTGTTGCTTAATGGCTTGCTTGCTCAAATGCTTAGTGATATTGCTCCAAAACCCTCAACCACTTTCTCCATCCAAATATGTCAAAACCCTAAACTGCAACTCGGCCCCACCGATTCTTTCTATCTGGCGCCACCGAGTTCATATGACATAGACAAATCCTAACAGTTCGGTCACACCGATATGAATCTCGGTCTCACCGAGATGGCCTTGCCAACTCCCTGTTATCACTTGCATTTATTTCGGTCTCACCAAAATTGCAATCGGTCTCTCCGAGATGGCTTGACCAATTCTTTGTTGCCCTATTGCTTCACTTCAGTCTCACTGAGTTGATGCAATCGGCGCCACCGAGATGAGGTTTGCCCTAAGCCCTAGCACACCGGTCCCACCGAGTTGTTCCAGTCGGTCCCACCGAGATTCCTAACATTCACATTTTAACTAATTAGTCCCACCGAGTTTAACTATTCGGTCTCACCGAGATGGGTCAAATGTGTGTGATGGTTGGATTTTGTGTGGAGCCTATATATACCCCTCCACCCCCTTCTCCATATGTGAGAGAGCCATCAGAACGTGCCTACACTTCCACCATACATTTTATGAGAGAGAACCACCTACTCATGTGTTGAGATCAAGATATTCCAATCCTACCACGAGAATCTTGATTTCTAGCCTTCCCCAAGTTGCTTTGCACTCAAATCATCTTTCCACCATATCCAAATCTGTGTGAGAGAGCTAAGTGTTGGGGAGACTATCAGTTGCAGCACAAGAGCAAGGAGTTCATCATGAACACACCATCTATTACCTTTTGCAGAGTGGTGTCTCCTAGATTGGTTAGGAGTCTCTTGAGAGCCTCTATCAAGTTGTGGAGTTGAACCAAGAAGTTTGTAAGGGCAAGGAGATCGCCTACTTCATGAAGATCTACCCGAGTGAGGCAAGTCCTTTGTGGGCGATGGCCATGGTGGGATAGACAAGGTTGCTTTCTCGTGGACCCTTTGTGGGTGGAACCCTCTATGGACTCGCGCAGCCGTTACCCTTCGTGGGTTGAACTCTCCATCAACGTGGATGCACGATTGCACCACCTATCAGTACCACGCCAAAAATCTCTGTGTCTTCATTGCGTTTGCACACTCCAATCCCATCCCTTTACTTTCTTGCAATTTGCATGCTTTACTATTTCCGGTGCATATACTCTTGTCATGCTTGCTTGAAATGTATTGTGAATGCTTAAACTTGTGCTAAAACTCTACCTTAACTTGAAAAATCTAAAAACTGCCACTTTTGCTTGTGAAGGGTCTAATCACCCCCTCTAGACCCCTCTTCTCGATCCTTTCAATTGGTATCAGAGCTTTGGTATCCATTGCTTTGATTTAATCTCCATTGGAGGAAGATGGATGAGTCTACGATTGGGAGTATTAGATGTGGGGTGCCTATGCTTGAAAGAGAGTTCTATAGTACTTGGAAGAGTGAGATGCTTGAGATTTTTAATGAATATGATTTAAAAACAAGTATATTACTAGCCCTTATGTGCCTCCTATTGATCCTTTGCATCCTACCCCCGATGAGTATCTTGACATGGTTTGCAATCTTAGAACTATTGATCTTATCATTAGAGGATTCCTAGAAATTTGTGTGTATGCTTCCCTACCTTTGAATGTGCTTATACTATATGGAAATATCTTGAGAACGCATTCCTAATTATTCCTTGAAAATCTAGATGAGATTCTTGAAAGTCTATTGCTTTTCATAAAATGAAGCCTAGTGATCGCAAGTTTGATGAATGTCTATTTGTGCTTTGTGATCTTATGCATGATAAAGGAAATGTTGGTGTCATTAATTGCATCATTTCACAAACTATTAGAATTCATAAATATGCACATTGTCATGGTTATAGATCTAATGAATCACTTCCTCTAGGTGATGAATACTTGCATGATCATATTGAGCATCGATATTATGATGAAGATGATGATAGTGACATCGACCTTGAAAGGTCTATGAGACATTTTGGTCTTATGGCTAACTTTCATGGTTACATGGCTAGAGGCAAAGAATGGATTCTCGGTAGTGGATGCAATGATCATATGACCAGAGATAAGGACATGTTTCGTGAGTTTGCTAAGAACGACGACCCATGCAAGTATGTAACCTCTGGAGATAAGTCCAAGGGTAAGGTACTTGGCCTTGGTAAGGTGGCCATTTCCAATGATAGCTCTATCAAAAATGTTATGCTCGTTGAATCTCTTGGCTACAATCTGCTTTCCGTATCTAGACTAGCCGACTTTGGTTTCAATGTTCTATTTACTGAAGTAGATTGCCAAGTGTTTCGTAGAGATAATCATAATATGGTCTTTACCGGTATTCGTAGAGGTGATCTGTACATTGTTGATTTCACTAAGAGAGCCCAACCTCGTACTTTCTTAATTGCTAAATCTTCTAAAGGTTAGTTATGGCATAGAAGGTTAGGTCATGTGGGCATGCGAAATCTTGATAAGCTTATTAAAGGTGATCATATCCTTGGTGTTGAAAATGTCATATTTGACAAGGATAGACTTTGTAGTGCTTGTCAAGCAGGAAAACAGGTTGGAGTAAGTCATCCCATGAAGAACATCATGACCACGAGAAGACCGCTTGAGCTACTTCATATGGATGTTTTTGGTCCCAACGCCTACAAGAGTCTCGGTGGTAACTCCTTTGGTTCGGACATTGTTGACGACTTTTCAAGATTTACGTGGGTGTTCTTTCTTGATGACAAATTGCAAGTCCAAAAGATCTTCAAGAACTTTGCTAAGAAGGCCCAAAACCAATTTTAAGTAAAGATCACGAAGTTTCGAAGCGACAATGGAACGGAGTTCAAGAACGCCAATGTGGATACCTTTCTTGACGAAGAAGGTACACACCTCAACAAAACGGAGTTTTTTAGAGGAAGAATTGGACACTTATCAAGATGGAAAGAACGATGCTTCATGAATACAAAATGCCAAGACACTTTTGGATGGAAGCGGTTGAGACAACTTGTCATGCTATGAATCGACTATATCTTCCCAAGCTTCTCGGCAAGATGACATACGAGCTTCTCACCGGTAACAAACGCCAAGTTGGATACTTTTCAGTATTTGGCTCAAAGTGTTAAATTGTTGATAAGCATCGTCGCTCGAAATTTTCTCCTAAATCTCATGAAGGTTTCCTACTCGGTTATGGCTCAAACTCTCGCACTTACCGTGTCTACAAAAATTTCACCCGAAAGGTTGAAGATATGGTAGATGTGAAGTTTGATGAATGTAATGGCTCACAAGTAGAGAAATTAGTTGGGGAACGCGGTAATTTCGAAAAAATTCCTACGATCACGCAAGATCTATCTAGGAGATGCATAGCAATGAGAGGGGAGAGTGTGTCCACATACCCTCGTAGACCGAAAGCGGAAGCATTATGACAACGCGGTTGACGTAGTCGTACGTCTTCACGATCCGACCGATCCTAGCACCGAAGATACGGAACCTCCGCGATCTGCACACGTTCAGCTCGGTGACGTCCCATGAACTCTAGGAGCACGACGGCATGGTGACGGTGATGATGAAGTTACTGGTGCAGGGCTTCGCCTAAGCACTACGACGATATGACCGAGGTGGAAATCTGTGGAGGGGGCACCGCACACGGCGAAACAATCAACTAGTGTGTCTTGGGGGTGCCCCCTCCCCCATATATAATGGAGGGAGGGAGGAGGAGCCGGCCAAGGGAGGAGGCGCGCCAAGGGGGGCAATCCTACTCCAAGTAGGTTTGCCCCCCCTTTCCTATTCCAACAAGGAGAAGGGGGAAGGAGGAAGTGGAGAGAAGGAAGGAGAGGGGGGCCACCGCCGCTTCCCCTTGTCCTATTCGGACTAGGGCAAGGGGGGCTGCGCGCCACCTCCTGGCTGCCCTCTCTCTTCTCCACTAAGGCCCATGAGGCCCAATAGCTTCCGGGGGGTCCGGTAACCCCGGCCCGGTACTCCAGCTTTATTCGAAACTTATCCGGAACACTTCTGGTGTCCGAATATAGTCATCCAATATATCAATCTTTATGTCTCGACCATTTCAAGACTCCTCGTCATGTTCGTGATCACATCCGAGACTCAGAACAATCTACGGTACATTATATCACATAAATTCATAATACCAATCGTCATCAAACATTAAGCGTGCGGACCCTACAGGTTCGAGAACTATGTAGACATGACCAAGACACGTCTACGGTCAATAAACAATAGCAGAACCTGGATGCTCATATTGGTTCCTACATATTCTATGAAGATCTTTATCGGTCAAACCACATAACAACCAAACCTGCATGCTCACTTGTACTTTGACGTCACTATAGGTAGGTCTCCGTGGGTCTTGGGCAAGACGACTTTGGTTCACACGTGAAAGTGCTTCGAAAGGCACGGGCTCCCAATGATGAAATTCTTGCTGAAAGCACAGCTTGATCTTCTACGGGAACCTTATGTAAGAACAGGCCTGGAAAAAGAAGTACAGCGTTGTTCCCTTTGTCATCGGTCTGTTACTTGCACGAGATTCGATCGTCGGTATCATCAAACCTAGCTCAATCTCATTACCGGCAAGTCTCTTTACTCGTTCTATAATACTTCGTCCTGCAACTAACTCATTAGTCACAATGCTTGCAAGGCTTATAGTGATGACTATTACCAAGAGGGCCCAGAGATACCTCTCCGAAACACGGCGTGACAAATCCTAATCTCGATATATGCCAAGCCAACAAACACCTTCAGAGACACCTGTAGAGCACCTTTATAATCACCCATTTACGTTGTGACATTTGGTAGCACACAAAGTGTTCCTCCGGTATTCAGGAGTTGCATAATCTCATAGTCTGAGGAACTTGTATAAGTCATGAAGAAAGCAGTAGCAATGAAACTAACACGATCATAATGCTAAGCTAACGGATGGGTCATGTCCACCACATCATTCTCCTAATGATGTGATCCCGTTCATCAAATGACAACACATGTCTATGGTTAGGAAAATAACCATCTTTGATTAACGTGCTAGTCAAGTAGAGGCATACTAGGGGCTATATGTTTTGTCTATGTATTCACACATGTACTAAGTTTCCGGTTAATACAATTATAGCATGAACAATAAACATTTATCACGAATTAAAGAAATAAATAATAACTTTATTATTGCCTCTAGGGCATATTTCCTTCAGTCTCCCACTTGCACTAGAGCCAATAATCTAGATTACATTGTAATGATTCTAACACCCATGGAGCTTTGGTGCTGATCATGTTTTGCCCATGGAAGAGGCTTAGTCAACGGGTCTGCAACATTCAGATCCGTGTGTATCTTGCAAATCTCTATGTCCCCCTCCGACACTTGATGACGGATGGACTTGAAGCGTCTCTTCATGTGCTTGAATCTCTTGTGAAATCTGGATTCCTTTGCCAAGGCAATTGCACCAGTATTGTCACAAAAGATTTTTCATTGGACCCGATGCACTAGGTATGACACCTAGATCGGATATGAACTCCTTCATCCAAACTCCTTCATTTGCTGCTTCCGAAGCAGCAATGTACTCCGCTTCACATGTAGATCCCGCCACGACGCTCTTCTTGGAACTGCACCAACTACCAGCTCCTCCATTCAATAAAAATACGTATCCGATTTGAGACTTAGAGTCATCCGGATTAGTGTCAAAGCTTGCATCAGCGTAACCGTTTACGACGAGCTATTTTTCACCTCCATAAATGAGAAACATATCCTTAGTCCTTTTCAGGTATTTCAGGATGTTCTTGACCTCTATCCAGTGCTCCACTCTAGGATTACTTTGGTACCTCCCTGCTATGCTTATCGCAAGACATACATCAGGTCTGGTACACAGCATTGCATACATGATAGAACCTATGGCTGAGGCATAGGGAATGACTTTCATTTTCTCTCTATCTTCTGCAATGGTCGGGCATTGAGTCTGGCTCAACTTCACACCTTGTAACGCAGGCAAGAAACCTTTCTTTAACTGGTCCATTTTGAACTTCTTCAAAACTTTATCAAGGTATGTGCTTTGTGAAAGTCCAATTAAGCGTCTTGATCTATCTCTATAGATCTTGATGCCCAATATGTAAGCAGCTTCTCCGAGGTCTTTCATAGAAAAAATCTTATTCAGGTATCCCTTTATGCTATCCAGAAATTCTATATCATTTCCAATCAACAATATGTCATCTACATATAAAATTAGAAATGCTACAGAGCTCCCACTCACTTTCTTGTAAATACAGGCTTCTCCAAAAGTCTGTATAAAACCATATGCTTTCATCACACTATCAAAACAATTATTCCAACTCTGAGAGGCTTGCACGAGTCCATAAATGGATCGCTGGAGCTTGCACACTTTGTTAGCACCCTTTGGATCGACAAAACCTTCCGGTTGCATCATATACAACTCTTCTTCCAGAAATCCATTCAGGAATGCAGTTTTGACATCCATTTACCAAATTTCATAATCATAAAATGCAGCAATTGCTAACATGATTCGGACAGACTTAAGCATCGCTACGGGTGAGAAAGTCTCATCGTAGTCAACTCCTTGAACTTGTCGAAAACCTTTCGCAACAAGTCGAGCTTTGTGATAGTAACGTTACCGTCAGCGTCGGTCTTCTTATTGAAGATCCATTTATTTTCTATGGCTTGTCGATCAGTGGGCAAGCCCACCAAAGTCCACACTTTGTTCTCATACATGGATCCCATCTCAGATTTCACGGCTTCAAGCCATTTCATGGAATCTGGGCTCATCATTGCTTCCTCATAGTTCGTAGGTTCATCATCGTCTAGTAACATGACTTCCAAAAAAGGATTATCGTACCACTCTGGTGCGGATCTTACTCTAGAAGACCTACGAAGTTCAGCAGTAACTTGATCTGATGCTTCATGATAATCATCATTAGCTTCCTCACTAATTGGTGTAGGAATCATGGGAACTAATTTCTGTGATGAACTACTTTCCAATAAGGGAGAAGGTACAATTACCTCATCAAGTTCTACTTTCCTCCCGCTCACTTCTTTCGAGAGAAACTTCTTCTCTAGAAAGGATCCATTCTTAGCAACAAAGATTTTGCCTTCAGATCTGTGATAGAAGGTGTACCCAACAGTTTCCTTTGGGTATCCTATGAAGACGCACTTCTCCGATTTGGATTCGATCTTATCAGGTTGAAGCTTTTTCACATAAGCATCGTAGCCCCAAACTTTAAGAAACGACAACTTTGGTTTCTTGCTAAACCACAGTTCATAAGGCGTCGTCTCAACGGATTTTGATGGTGCCCTATTTAAAGTGAATGCAGTCGTCTCTAAAGAATAACCCCAAAACAATAGCGGTAAATCAGTAAGACACATCATAGATTGCGCCATATCTAATAAAGTACGATTACGACATTCAGACACACCATTTCGCTGTGGTGTTCCAGGTGGCGTTAATTGTGAAACTATCCCATGTTGTTTCAAAGGAAGACCAAACTCGTAACTCAAATATTCTCCTCCACAATCAGATCGTAGAAACTTTATTTTCATGTTACGATGATTTTCCACTTCACTCTGAAATTCTTTGAACTGTTCAAACGTTTCAGACTTATGCTTCATCAAGTAGATATAACCATATCTTCTCAAATCATCTGTGAAGGTAAGAAAATAACGATACCCACCACGAGCCTCAATATTCATTGGACCGCATACATCAGTATGTATTATTTCCAATAAGTCAGTAGCTCGTTCCATTGTTCCGGAGAACAGAGTTTTAGTCATCTTGCCCATAAGGCACGGTTCGCAAGCACCAAGTGATTCATAATCAAGTGATTCCAAAAGTCCATCAACATGGAGTTTCTTCATGCGCTTTACACCGATATGACCCAAACGGTAGTGCCACAAATAAGTTGCATTATCATTATTGAACTTATATCTTTTGGCTTCAACACTATGAATATGTGTATCACTACTATCGAGATTCAACAAAAATAGACCACTCAGCAGGGGTGCATGACCATAAAAGATATTACTCATATAAATAGAACAACCATTATTCTCTGATTTAAATGAATAACCAAATAAGATCCATATATAATGTTCATGCTCAACGCTGGCACCAAATAACAATTACTCAGGTCTACAACTAATCCCGAAGGTAGATTTAGAGGTAGCGTGCCAACCGCGATCACATCGACTTTGGAACCATTTCCCGTGCGCATCGTCAGCTCGTCCTTAGACAGTCTTCGCTTAATCCATAGCCCCTGTTTCGAGTTGCAAATATGAGCAACAGGACCAGTATCAAATACCCAGGCGCTACTGCGAGCATTAGTTAAGTACACATCAATAACATGTATATCAAATATACCTTTCACTTTGCCGTCCTTCTTATCCGCCAAATACTTGGGGCAATTTTGCTTCCAGTGACCAGTCCCTTTGCAGTAGAAGCACTCAGTTTAAGGCTTAGATCCAGACTTGGGTTTCTTTCTTGAGCAGCAACCCTTTTGCCGTTCTTCTTGAAGTTCCCCTTCTTCCCTTTGCCCTTTTTCTTGAAACTAGTGGTCTTATTGACCATCAACACTTGATACTCCTTTTTGATTTCTACCTCCGCAGATTTTAGCATCGCGAAGAGGTCGGGAATAGTCTTGTTCATCCGTTGCATATTATAGTTCATCACGAAGCTTTTGTAGCTTGGTGGTAGTGATTGAAGAACTCTGTCAATGACACTATCATCAGGAAGATTAACTCCCAGTTGATTCAAGTGGTTGTGGTACCTGAGGGAGTCCTGGATTAGGGGGTATCCAGACAGCCGGACTATATACTTTGGTTGGACTGTTGGACCGTGAAGACAAGAGTCAAGACTTCGTCCTGTGTCCGGATGGGGCTCTCCTTTGCGTGGAAGACAAGCTTGGCGATTCGTAGATCTCCTTCTTTGTAACCGACTCTGTGTAACCCTAGCCCCCTCCGGTGTCTATATAAACCGGAGGGTTTAGTCCGTAGGAGGGGAACAATCATAATCATCATAGGCTAGCGTCTAGGGTTTAGCCTCTACGATCTCGTGGTAGATCAACTCTTGTAATACTCATATCATCAAGATCAATCAAGTAGGAAGTAGGGTTTTACCTCCATCAAGAGGTCCCGAACCTGGGTAAAACATCGTGTCCCCTGCCTCCTGTTACCATTAGACTTAGACACACAAATCGGGACCCCCTACCCGAGATCCGCCGGTTTTGACACCGACATTGGTGCTTTCATTGAGAGTTCCTCTGTGTCGTCGCTGCAAGGCTCGATGGCTCCTTCAATCATCAACAACAACGCGGTCCAGGGTGAGACTTTTCTCCCCAGACAGATCTTCGTGTTCGGCAGCTTCGCACTGCGGGCCAATTCGCTTGGCCATCTGGAGCAGATCGACAGCTGCGCCCCTGGCCATCAGGTCAGGTTCGAAAACTTGAACTACAGGGCCGACATCCGCAGAGACTTGATCTTCGACGGATTCGGGCCTACGCCGGAATGCCGAACAGTCAGGACGAGCACGGCTTAGACTTGTTGTCGAACAATACTCGGGATATCGTGCCTGCAGGAGCTCCGGACCTAAATCCGGGGCAGACCGCGTCGCCCGTGGATGGGTGGATGGACCCCGCCATGGAGGCCGCACACTCATCAGTGGTAGAGCCGAACACAGACTCCACCCCAAGGAAGCCTGTGTCATAGGACCCCCGGACTCGTGTCCAACTGTAGGTTCCAGACCGCGCGCCCCCGAGCCCGCCGAATCCGGTTGGGCTCCGGTAATAGAGTTCACCGCTGCAGATATCTTCCAGCACTCGCCCTTTGGCGACATGCTGAATTCATTAAAGTCTCTCTCTCTGTTAGGAGACTCTTGGCCGAACTATGTCCAGCTCGAGTGGGAAGCAGGCGACGAGGAAAATCGTTGCCCACCCACCACCCACTTCATTGCCACTGTCGACGATTTGACCGACATGCTTGACTTCAACTCTAAAGACATCGACGGTGTGGACGACGATGCACGAGAGGAACAGGAACCACCGCCCACGGGGCGCTGGACAGCCACCCCCTCGTATGATATATATATATATGATGGACACTCCCAAAGAAACCAATGGCGATGAGACAATGGAGGATAGCCCCTCAAGGAAGAAGGCAAAGCACGGGCGTCATCGGCGCCGCTCCAAGCCCCGCCACAGCAGTACCGACACAGGAGACGAAAACAATCCAAATGGTGCCGAAGACGAATACAATCCTGATCAGCCTGCCTTCGAGCAGGCCAGACAGGAAGACGGGTAGATTAGCCCAGATGAACAGGCGATGAACGAATACTCAAAGGAGGACAACCACATGCCTCCCTCCGAAGACGAGGTGAGCCTCGGTGACGATGAATTCGGCGCGCCTGAGGATCCCGTAGAACAAGTTCGCTTCCAGCGACGGCTTATGGCCACTGCAAGAAGCCTGAAGAAGAAGCAGCAGCAGCTCCAAGCTGACCAAGATCTGCTCACAGACAGATGGACTAAGGTCATGGCAGCCGAGGAATATAGACTCGACCGCCCCACCAAAGGGTACACAAAGCACAATTTGCTACCTCAACCTGAGAAGGAGGTCCTAAAACCCACACCCCGACGCCAATACATCACGGTCCGGGGCAATACGCAGGAAACGCGAGGTTGCATCCTTAAACCTCGACGCAACAGACATAAGCGTCACAAAAATAATGATGACGACCAAGACAAGGGAGTTAGTGCCGGATTCCGCGGCCCCCAGTCCGGTCAGCGGAAAGAGAATAGCTCAGGACCATCCGGCCCGGGCAGCATACTCGACCAACCATGTCAAATGCACGGTAACTCTAGAATGGCGGCCAAGCATACCAATAGAGAATGCCGGATCCTCAAAACAAAACGGCCGGTTGTGCACCGGAAACAATGAAGAGAGGTCTCAAACAATGAGGAGCCCAGACCACCAAACATTGCGAGGTCAAAGGAAAATCGTCCACAAACCAACAAGGGAACGAATGTGTACCCCTCGGGATGCCGACTCAACAATACAACTCACCCACGGTACAAAAATACAGCCGATCATCTCCGATCACATAGACCGTCCGGACAATATCAACCATAGCAATTTAATTGCACTTACCATCGACCCAATAGTTTGTGGGTTCCATCTCACACGAGCCCCTATGGGCATAAACAACAGTCCAAACTTGCTGCGCCAGGACAAAATTCACCAGATGGGTATTGACCGCTCGAGGATCAAACCCATTAATAACATCTTCTAAAAGATGCCGTTCCAGGTGCAAAGGCCAGTTTTAAAAGCCCACCACCCTGGAGGTTGTCTTCGGATCACCAAACAAACACCATGCCGAAGAGTAAGTCTTCGGCATTGTCCCCTTTATACAGTAACTACCATATACTACCGGGACAAACCGTGTTGGCTCGACTCCACGTGGTACCATATCAGGCCAAACCCACGTGACATGGTCACAATTATGGGCAAGGTCGAACTCCACCCCAAGAGTGGAAATTATACCACCGCTGAGATAGCGAGTTGTGCCCGTTTATCGAACTTTGATTTGACAGCCAATCCCCCGGACACCAATAGAGGAGTCCAAGCTACTTTACCGCATGATAGTCTGGCTCGACCAGGCTCCGATCAGGCACCTGTGGTTCAACCACCCTATGACATGCAATTTCCTCTAAGCATTTTTCTTTACAGGCTCACTTTTGCACAGAAAAGGACTGGTGACATGGAATCAGCTCAGACGCACAAGGTGGGAACACACAAGTATCCCCCAAGGAGACAGTCTGGATACACTTCGGATCCGCACACAGCCTCCCCCTGTCCGGCCATGATATGTTCCGCCAGCATACCTCTTTTCATAAGCATAAACTGTACCCATACACATAGACATGTCACTCCACTACAACATGTAGACTTAAATAACACTTGCCGGCCATCATTCCGCATTGACGCCTTTTTCGTCATAACGGCACCCGCACATAGTGTCATGCCCCATTATGCCAGGGGCTTCATTGTACTCATAATATGGCAACAAAATCCGGCCACCTTCTCGGTCGCTCGGCACCCCGAACTTATAGCATTATATGCATCAGCTCCGAATCATGTCTTGGGTCATTAGTTGGGTTTGCTCGGCTCCCATGTTTTGGTACCTTACGTTCCGCTCCATCGGCTAAGGTAACGCTGGGAGAACTACTGTGATTGTGTCCCAGTTCTTCCGGACGAGCACCTCAGTAGAGAAAGCCGAAAACTGACTATCATGATACGGCGAGAGCTGGTCAGCTGTTCGAGAGGTTGTAAAATCTTTAAGGATTTATTTCGCATAATGCCATAACAAATACAGAGTGCGGCGGATCGGTCTTCCGATCAGGCGCTATTAGAGCCCCTCGTACGGTCTTCCGAACACCAGGGGCTGCGCCTACCATACTCGAATTCCTATGGCTAAGTGAGAGTGATAAAGCCCTATAGTCTAATTACCTGGTTCGCGGTAATGAACACCTCCTTCAAGGACCCAAAAATGGGATAAAGAGTGTTCAGGTATGTCCCGAACACCCCCGTACTTTCTACGTGGGGGCAGAAGCCGACGACTGGCCAACTCTCGGGATTTATATATACTAAACGGCCACACAGGAAGAGAAAACTTTCATATAACAAGCAATAAATAATAACAGTGCCAGTATCCCGCATTACAAAGGACAGCATGACTGCCTTCAGGGAAATATAGTGTCCTTGGTACACTGTTCCGCCACAAGGTGGGCTCCTTTCAGGACACCTTCATAATATAATTCGGGCTTGCGATGCTCCTTACCCTCCGGTGGTCCTAAGTCATCAGCTTTTCAGCATCAAGCTTCCCCCAGGGCACCTTCGCATGGGCAAATGCCATGCGTGCACCTTCTATACAGACCGACCGCTTAATGAGTACGAGCCGAGGGCAAGCACCAACAATCCGCTTCACAAGACCAAAGTAACTTCTTGGAATTGGCTCAGCGGGCCATAGCCGGACAATTAAATCCTTCATGGCTAGTTCGGCCGCCTGGTGCAGTTCGATCAGCTGCTTCAGCTGATCGACAAAGGGCATCGGATAATTTGGCGCCAAATACTGCGACCAGAAATGCTTCTCTGTAGACTTCTTCTCTTCAGACCGATAGAATTGGGCAGCATCAGATATGCTGCACAGCAGGTCCGCAAACGCTCCTGGAGAAACAAGAATCCAGTTTGTCGCTTAGAGTTTCTCCTATTACTATATAAAAAATGATTTGAGCAAAAAAGCCTTACCAGCCGCAATCATCCTTGCCTCCTGAATGTCCTTCAGAGCACCTCGGGCTTCCTCCCGAGCATCATTTGCGGCTTGGAGAGCTTGGGCGAGTTCAGATTCTTTCCCTGCTAGACTCTGCTCCAAGGTCTCGCTTTTCTTCACGGCCTCCTGAAGCTCTCGATCAGCTTCAATGACCATGGCCTCATGCTTCTCGCGAAGAGCCTGCTCCGCGACGGCCTTCTTGTCAGCTTCATCCATAGCCTTCTTCAGTGCCTCAATTTCGGCATTTGCTCCTAAAGAGCACACAAT
This sequence comes from Triticum dicoccoides, assembly GCF_002162155.2. Classification (NCBI taxonomy): domain Eukaryota; kingdom Viridiplantae; phylum Streptophyta; class Magnoliopsida; order Poales; family Poaceae; genus Triticum; species Triticum dicoccoides. The sequence continues at coordinate 755,531,830 of NC_041393.1, read as the reverse complement.
ACAAATATTTTCATCAGGCATAACTACTCATTTGTGCTTAACTTGACCAAAGGTTTCGACATACCTTGCTTGTCCTCCAACTGCTCCTTCACTCGGCCAAGTTCCTCTTCGGCCCGTTCCAGACTCTGCTTTAGTCCGGACACCTTCGCAGTATGAGAGGCAGTCGTCGCTACAGACGGCTGTTTTCAAACAAAGAGATACATGTCATCAACCGAGTATCCTGCGAAGCGGAAATTTGATCCCCTGTCCGGTTCTCTCTCTTTCACCGGACAGTGCATCAGGGGCTACCGTTCATACTATGACAATCTTCAAGGGTTTCTAAAAACATACCTCTAAGCCTTTTTTAAGGCTAAGGCAGGATTCATTCAGTCCGCTCTCAGCGGACTGAATCTTTTCAATCACCGCACCCATGAGGGCGCGATGTTCATCGATGATGGACACATTCTTTAGCGCTGTCGATAGGCCGCCCTGCAGCTCTGCTTGGACAAAGGTTGCTGGCGGAGCGGGCTTGCCTCCCTCCGTCGAGGGGGGCTGCTAGCCCGATCCTGGAGCTTTAAAGGTCTCCAGGACCGCATCCGGCTGCGGGCCAAATCTAAGATCGCCCCCGCCATCGACGTTTATGGGAACTGTTGCTCCTGTGTATCCGGCCCCAGAGGTGTGCCCTCCCTGGTCTGGGCCCTGCTGGGACGACACCTCGGTATCACGTCCAGGCTTCGGGGAAGGGGCCTCCAGAGGCGTCTCGCTCTCCAGGGCATCTGAGCTCAGCGAATCCTCCGAGGAGGACTGTTCGGCGCGAGACCTCGCCGGGCTGCACAAAGTAGGGCGCAAGTTAAAATATTGCACCTTAGTAATCCTGGCTTAGGCGTATTCGGATTTCATGTACTCATGATTTTACCAGGGGCTGGGCCCTGGGATCCCACTCCGGGCTGCTATTGGCAGCCGTGGTGGACGCCTCTGGGAGGGAATTTTTTTCCCTCTTCGGCGATTCTGCCTCCAAGGATGAGGAGGCCGTCCTTTTCTTTCCTCCCCCCGCGGAGGACTCATCTTCTTCCTCCTGCTCTTTGTCTTCGGGGGAGGGATGGGCGCTGGAGTCTTCAGATTTTGTGTCCGAAGCACCGCGGCGACGGAGGCCGCTCCGGGTCTCCTTGGCCTTCTTGGAGGCCTCTTTCTTCGGCACCTTGTAAGGTGCTGGGACCAGCATCTTCCTCAGAAGAGGTCCTAACGGTTCCTCCGGCAGCGGGGCCGGACAGTGTATCCACCCCACCTTCTTCGTCCATTCCTGGGGTAATTACAGAAAGCATGATAACGCGTCTCCCTCGGGATATGCCAGCTAAACATGGATAGACAGAACATAGCGATAACTTACCGGACTTGTGGAGCGGGACAGTTGATACCCGCGGTCCTCGGCGGAGCCCGGCCACGGTTTACCAGACTTGAAGAGCACCTTCCAGATGTCCTTGTGTGAGGAACCATGGAGCTCCCGTAGGGTCTGGTGCTCGGCCGGGTCATATTCCCACAAATCGCAGGCTCGATGCTGGCAAGGGAGAACCAAGCGAACTAACATCACCTGGACTACATTAACGAGTTTGACATCCTTGTCTACCACGCTCTGGACGCGTGTTTGGAGCACTGACAGCTCATCGGGTGAGGACCAGTTCAGCCCTTCTTGGGCCAGGACGTGAGCCGCAGGGGGGCTCCAGATCTGAATTCAGGAGCAGCGGCCCACTTTTTACCGTGCGGCTCGGTGATATAGAACCACTACTGCTGCCACTCCTTGACGGAATCATTGAAGGTACCCGTCAGCCTGTGACCTTGGGCATCTTGCTCACCATGGTGCCGCCACACTCAGCGTGCTCGTCGTTAACCACCTTGGGCTTCACATTGAAGATCTTCAGCCATAAGCCGAAGTGGGGCGAAATACGGAGAAAGGCCTCACACACGATGATAAACGTCGAGATGTTAAGGAAAGAATTAGGGGACAGATCATGAAAATCAATCCCGTAATAATACATGATGCCGCGAACAAATGGGTGAAGGGGAAACCCGAGCCCGCGGACAAAATGAGGAAGAAACACGACCCTCTCGTGGGGCTCCGGATTGGGGACGATCTGTCCCGCCGTCGGAAGACGGTGGCCGATTTTCTTGGCCAGGTACCCGGCTTCTCGAAGCTTTTTGATATCCTTCTCCCGGACGGTAGAGGCCATCCATTTGCCTCCTGCTCCGGATCCGGACATCTTCGAGAACCTCTTTTCGGTGGAGGAGATGAGTGCTTGGGTGCTAGGGCTCGAGCGAAGGGGAATGGACGAGCGGAAGGGAAAGGCGTGGGCAAAAAAGAAGAGGCCTTATCTCTTTATAGAGGCAATAAAAACTTTTTGCGCCTCCCTACTTGCCTGGTGGAACCCGCTCGTTCCCCACTCGCCGCGATTGGCAGTGCGATTGGGCTACCCATGCCCGTATTGATGAAAGCCCCATGATAAGGGGAACACGATCTCTTCTTCAACAAGACGTGTCGAGGAAGCCGCCTCGCAATATGTGTGGTGGCTGGTTGTGTGAAAACGGTTCTAATAATGACTCGACCATGGTGTGATGGCATGTTATCTAAAATTCTCAGCAGATTATATTTGTGGAATAATCGTTCTCTCTACGGTGGTATGTGAAAATCGCCTTGCAGAGCCGGACACGATTTAAGTGTTCGAGGTTTACTTTGGAGTATTCGGAGATGGAACCCGCCTTGGAATGCCGAAGACAATCTGCGCGCCGGACTCATCATCATTGAAGCCTGGTTCAGGGGCTACTGAGGGAGTCCTGGATTAGGGGGTATCCGGACAGCCGGACTATAAACTTTGGCCGGACTGTTGGACCATGAAGATACAAGACTCAAGACTTCATCCCGTGTCCGGATGGGACTCTCCTTTGCGTGGAAGACAAGCTTGGCGATCCGGATGTTAGATCTCCTTCTTTGTAACCGACTCTGTGTAACCCTAGCCCCCTCCGGTGTCTATATAAATCGGAGGGTTTAGTCCGTAGGAGGGGAACAATCATAATCATCATAGGCTAGCTTCTAGGGTTTAGCCTCTACAATCTCGTGGTAGATCAACTCTTGTAATACACATATCATCAAGATCAATCAAGCAGGAAGTAGGGTTTTACCTCCATCGAGAGGGCCCGAACCTGGGTAAAACATCGTGTCCCCTGCCTCCTATTACCATTAGCCTTAGACACACAGATCGGGACCCCCTACCCGAGATCCACCGGTTTTGACACAGACAGTACCCAAAAATTCTGAGTATATGTTCACTGACAGAACTATTCTCCTCCATTTTACAGCTGTAGAACTTATTGGAGACTTCATATCTCTCAATCCGGGCATTTGCTTGAAATATTAACTTCAACTCCTGGAACATCTCATATGCTCCATGACGTTCAAAACATCGCTGAAGTCCCGGTTCTAAGCCATAAAGCATGGCACACTGAACTATCAAGTAGTCATCAACACGTGTCTGCCAGGCATTCACAATGTATGCAGTTGCGGGCGCGGGTGGTACACCTAACGATGCTTCCAGGACGTAATTCTTCTGTGCAGCAATGAGGATAATCCTCAAGTTATGGACCCAGTCCGTGTAGTTGCTGCCATCATCTTTCAACTTAGCTTTCTCTATGAACACATTAAAATTCAAAGGAACGGTAGCACGGGCCATTGATCTACAACAACATAGACATGCAAAATACTATCAGGTACTAAGTTCATGATAAATTAAAGTTCAATTAATCATATTACTTAAGAACTCCCACTTAGATAGACATCCCTCTAATCATCTAAGTGATCACGTGATCCAAATCAACTAAACCATGTCCGATCATCACGTCAGATGGAGTAGTTTTCAATGGTGAACATCACTATGTTGATCATATCTACTATATTATTCACGCTCGACCTTTCGGTCTCAGTGTTTCGAGGCCATATCTGCATATGCTAGGCTCAACAAGTTTAACCCGAGTATTCTGTGTGTGCAAAACTGGCTTGCACCCGTTGTATGTGAACGTAGAGCTTATCACACCCGATCATGACGTGGCGTCTCGGCACGATGAACTGTAGCAACGGTGCATACTCAGGGAGAACACTTGTACCTTGAAATTTAGTAAGGGATCATCTTATAATGCTACTGACGTTCTAAGCAAAATTAGATGCATAAAGGATAAACATCACATGCAATCAAAATATGTGACATGATATGGCCATCATCATCTTGTGCCCATGATCTCCATCACCGAACATGATCTCCATCGTCATCGGCGCGACACCTTGATCTCCATCGTAGCATCGTTGTCGTCTCACCAACTATTGTTACTGTGACTATCGCTACAGCTTAGTGATAAAGTAATACAATTACATGGTGATTGCATTGCATACAATAAAGCGACAACCATATGGCTCCTGCAAGTTGCCGATAACTTTGTTACAAAACATGATCATCTCATACAACAATTTATATCACATCATTCCTTGACCATATCACATCATAGCAAGCCCTGCAAAAACAAGTTAGACATCCTCTATTTTGTTGTTGCAAGTTTTACGTGGGTGCTACGGGCTTTCTAGCTAGAACCGTTCTTACCTATGCATCAAAACCACAACGATTTTTTTCAAGTGTGCCGTTTTAATCTTCAATAAGGACCGGGCGTAGCCACACTCAATTCAACTAATGTTGGAGAAACAGACACTCACCAGCCACCTATGTGCGAAGCATGTCGGTAGAACAGTCTCGCATAAGTGTACGCGTAATGTCGTTCTGAGCCGCTTCATCCAACAATACCGCCGAATCAAAGTATGACATGCTGGTAAGCAGTATGACTATTATCGCCCACAACTCTTTGTGTTCTACTCATGCATATAACATCTACGCATAGACCTGGCTCGGATGCCACTATTGGGGAATGCGGTAATTTCAAAAAAAATCCGACGATCATGCAAGATCTATCTAGGAGATGCATAGCAACGAGAGGTGAGAGTGTGTCCACGTACCCTCATAGACCGAAAGCGGAAGCGTTATGACAACGTGGTTGATGTAGTCGTACGTCTTCACGATCCGACCGATCATAGCACCGAAGATACGGCATGTAGCGACCCGACCTCAGATGGTCAAGTCTCTGTGCTTAAGTGTCATCCCTGGATCGGTATGCTGACACACACAGTACTCAAGGATTTATAACAGAGGTAAATCACATGTATAAAATAACGTAAATACTATTACCTCAATCCAGATAGCGGAAGCAACAAGGTTGTGGATTCCCATCAACACCAACGGCAAAGTTGAGTATAGGAAATCGTAACCCTAACGTATCACTTCCTCGTCGTAAGATCCTGCAACATGAGAAGTTGCAGCCACAGAGGGTCAGTACATTGAATGTACTGGCAAATTCACACCATAGAGCAATGATGAATAAAGGCTATCACTACATGCATATTTGGCTGGTCGAAAAGCTCTACGGTTATAATGTTTTTGCGAAAAGCCAATTTTTCCCTACTGCAATGGAATAAATTTATTTAACTATCATGGTGGTTGTTAAACATTGAGAATGGTTGATAGCATTCTCAATCCCAATTAAAAAGTACTCATTAAAACCCAACAATATTAATTAAAGTAACATGATGAGATTCACATGATAATCAAGTACTAGATACTCAAGATGTCCATAACCGGGGACACGGCTAACCATGATTAGTTTATACACTCTGCAGAGGTTTGTGCACTTTTCCCACATGACTCGATCTCCTCCGTTTGGTTTCTCGCACTACATGGTGTTTGAGAAACGGATGACCGAGACATAGTCTTTCAGAAGCACTTGCACCTTACAAGAGGGGTAGACCGTACCAACCTACATCCCCAACATCTGCTAGTCCACCCCGTAAGAGTTCGCACGACTTAGTCAACTATGCTAGAGCCCATAATAGCATGTGGCTGCACACGTAAGTTTCTAGTTTGAATAATCTCATGATCCCTTTGAGCCTGGGTGGCGGTCCGAAGAAAAACAGGCAAGTCCTAGAAACCCAAGTGCCTAGACAGGCAAGTCCTGGAGTAACCAGGTGCCTCAATCCACCCAGATGTGTGTTTAAGTTGCCACCTTAAATAAACCATTAATTAACAATCTCACATCTGTTGTGGAAAATTCGCTCACCCAATCCACGTCTACTAGCATAGCATGGCATAATAAGCAAACGTAGAAGTAACTCCCAAGGGTTTGATAATAAAACAGGTAATAGGTACTAGCTCAACTACTTCCCATCCCACAATTTAATTAGATCCTAATCACGCAATGTTTGAGGATTGAAACTAATGCATAAAAACTGGGTAATAAGGAAGTATGATCAAAGTGTGAACTTGCCTGCAATGTTGATGAAGGTGATTCGCACTCAACTCCTGATAGTTCTACTCATCACACTCCGGTCAATCTATCGTGAGCAAGCAATAGTAACCACACATAAGCAATCACTCAAAAGATCGGAAAGAACGAAGAGTACGATTCAGAAAACATCAAAACCAAGCGAATAACTCTTGCAACATAAAACAATTCCTAACAGTACCAAAATTATGTGAATTTGGCCTTATCAGAAAGTTTAGGTCAAGAGCTTCGAGTTGCAAAAAGAATCAACTAAAACGGAGTTACAAAACTCAAGTTATGATCAAACGAAGTTCAAATTCAAAACTGATCTAATTCAAATTTTAAACTTTCAAAAAACATGTTTGAGTTGGATTACTGGATAGAGGGGATCATAACAAAGAAGTGGGCATTGGTTTCGTTGGATTTGGACAAACGAGTAAAAAGTTGTGGTCGTTTGAAAATTAGGGGCTGATCTATAAAGAAAATATTCACGGATAGGTCCCTGGCCGAAAACTAAAATAAAAAGAAAAACCCTATCGAACGAACGTTCACTACAGAACCCTATAGAACGAAATCGTTCGCTATCGAGTACGAACGGACGAACGTCCGCTAACTAATAACTAAACCTAAAAAAAATATAAACCGATCTAAAACAATAAAACCGAACTAAAAGAGAAAACTGGGGCGGTTTGCGGTTTATACCGGTCAGGGCGTATAAACCGGCGGCGGCGGCGGTTCGGGCGGCTCCGCCGAAGGCGGTCTCCGGCGAGCGGGGCGAGGCGGCGACTTGGGTCGGCGACGGCTCCGGGGTCGACGGCGATGGGCGGAGATGGCGGTGAG